>NW_017731656.1:1189602-1191872 GCF_001890085.2 Hipposideros armiger
TGGATTTTGTCAAATGCTTTTTCTGCATCTATTGATATGATCATATGATTTTTATTTTTCATTTTGTTAATGTGATGGATTACGTTAATTGATTTGTGGATATTGAACCAACCTTGCATAGCAGGAATTAATCCCACTTGATCGTGGTGTATGATCTTTTTAATGTGACGCTAAATTCGGTTTGCTATTTTTTTTGAGGATTTTTGCATCTATGTTCATTCAGGATATCGGCCTTTAGTTTCCTATTTGTGTAATATCTTTGTCTGACTTTGGGATCAGAGTAATAGTGGCCTCATAAAATGTGCTTCGGTGCCTTCCCTCCTTGTGTATTTTTTGGAATAGTTTGAGGAGGATAGGTATTAATTCTTTTTTGAATGTTTTGTAAAATTCGCCTGTGAAGCCATCTGGTCCAGGACTTTTGTTTGTTGGAAGCTTGTTGATTACTAACTCAATTACTTTAGTAGTAATCAGTCTGTTCAGCATTTCTGTTTCTTTTTGGTTCAGACTTGGTAGATTGCAAGCTTCTAGAAATTTATCCATTTCTTCCAGATTGTCAAATTTGTTGGCATATAGCTGCTCATAGTATTTTCTTACAATTTCCTGTATTTCTGTGGCATCTGTTGTCACTTCCCCTCTTTCATTTCTGATGTTATTAATTTGGGTCGTCTCCCTCTTTTTCTTGGTGAGTCAGGCTAAGGGTTTGTCAATTTTGTTTATCTTTTCAAAAAACCAGCTCTTGGTTTCATTGATCTTTTCTTTGTTTTTGTTTTTTTTTTGGTCTCTATTTCATTTATTTCTGCTCTGGTCTTTATTATTTCCTTCGTTGTACTCCGTTTGGGCTTGTTTTGCTGTTCTTTCTCCAGTTCCCTTAGATGTAAAGATAGTCTGTTGATATGAGATTGTCTTGTTTCTTTAGATAGGCCTGCAATGCTATGAATTTTCCTCTTAGGACTGCTTTTGCTGAATCCCATAGATTTTGAGTTGTTGTGTTTTCATTGTCATCTGTCTTGAGATAGCTTTTGATTTCTTCCTTAGTCTCAGTTTTGACCCAGTCGCTATTTAGTGGCATGTCATTCAGCCTCCATATATTTGTGTGTTTTCCAGGTTTCTTTTTATAATTGATTTCTAGTTTTATAGCATTGTGGTCAGAGAAGATGCTTGATATGATTTCAATCTTCTTAAATTTATTGAGACTGGTTTTGTGTCCTACTATGTGGTCTATCTTGGAAAATGTTCCATGTGCACTTGAGAAGAATGTATATTCTGTTGCTTTGGGGTGAAATGCTATAAAAATATCAGTTAAATCCAGCTGGTCTAAAGTGTCATTTAAGGCCACTCTTTCCATGTTGATTTTCTGTCTGGAGGATCTGTCCATTGGTGACAACGGAGTGTTGACATCCCCTACTATGATAATGTTGCTGTTGATCTCTGTCTTTATGTCTGTCAAAATCTGTTTTATATATTTAAGAGCTCCTATGTTGGGTGCATGGATGTTTACTAGGGTTATGTCCTCTTGTTGAATTGATCCTTTTATTATTATGTAGTGTTCTTCTTTGTCTTTTATTGTAGTCTTCATTTTAAAATCTATTTGGTCTGAAATAAGTACTGCTACTCCTACTTTTTTCTCATTTCCAGTTGTGTGAAATATCTTATTCCATCCCTTTAGTTTCAGTCTGTGTGTGTCTTTTGATCTGAGATGGGTCTCTTCTAAACAACACATGCATGGGTCCTGTTTTCTTATCACTAAGCCAATCTAAGTCTTTTGATTGGAGCATTTAATCCATTCACATTTAAAGTGACTATTGATAGGTGCATATTTATTGCCATTTTGTTATTTGTATTTCTGATCTTCCTGGGTTAGCTTCTTTTCCCCTTTCTTCTGTTTAAAAAAGCCCTTTTAGCATTTCCTGCAATGCTGGCTTGGTGGTAACGAATTCCTTAAGTTTATTCTTTACTGAGAAGCTCTTTGTCGCTCCTTCAATTTTAAGTGATAGCCATGCTGGGTAGAGCAATCTTGGTTGTAGGCCTTTATTTTGCATCACTTTGAATATTTCCTGCCACTCCCTTCTGGCCTGCAGAGTTTGTGTAGAAAAGTCAGCTGTTAGTCTTATTGGAGTTCCTTTGTATGTAACCTGCTATCTTTCTCTTGCTGCTTTCACGATCCTGTCTTTGTCTTTAACCTTTGCCAGTTTTACTATGATGTGTCTTGGTGTGGACCTGTTTGGGTTCAGCTTGTTTGGAACTCTCTGCACTTCCTGGGCTTGTATGTC
>NW_017731656.1:1192353-1219202 GCF_001890085.2 Hipposideros armiger
GCTGAATCACACAGGCACACAGCTCATGGCCCTACACTCCCAGGAAAACTCCCTGTCTCAGCCTGTCCCAATCAGCCGCTCAAAGATCAGGCCGAGCAGCCCGACAGCCAATTGCCAGCCAGAGATCTCTGCACGCGCAGTGTGGAAATCAGAGACCTAAGGCGAGTCGCGCACTTCCGGGTCTCAATAAACAGTCTGTTGTAGTCCAAGCGCGCTTCCCCAGCATTTCCCTGGCAACGCAGCACAAACAGTATGGAGGGTGGGGATCCAAGGCCGCATGCGCGCGCACGCATGCACGCACTCCTGCGCCAATTCCAGCAGACCAATGCAGTCCCAGACCTGAGCCTCTGTGGGAGGGCCCAGCCCTGATAAAATGGCGGCCTCCTGTGCACTAGTCATGAGCAAGCTCCACACCAGGGAACAATGGTCCCAAAAACCTCCAGCTCCCGCGCCAAAGGCACTCAGCTCAGTCCTTCCCAGAGGCTCCTGGGCCCCGCTCACAAAGCTACTCCCTCCACCAGGAACCGGGTGAGTGCCTACCAGTGAGCGAGTCGGTTTGCTGGCTCCACTGGTTCTCCAACTTCCCCCAGCCTCACCGAGCCGAGCAAAGATAGTCCTCACTGTTTTCTACTTCCAGCTATTGTAGAACTTCTCTTCTCGGCAACATAACTCTGAGGTGGTGAGTGCGGTGTGGGGCCGGAGGGTCTCGCCCACAACCAGAGAAGCCTCCCCTCCGCTGAGGTGACCCTCATGGGGTTTTTCCTCTCTTGTCTCCGCCCCTCCTACCGGACTTGATGTGGCCTCCTCTTTAAGTCCTTCGTTTAGAGGTTCTGTTCATCTAGGTTCCAGGGAACTTCCGAGGTTGAATATCTTATAAATTATTTGTAATTTTGGTGTGATCCTGGGAGTTAGTCGGCACAGCGTCTGTCTATTCTGCCATCTTACTGGAAGTCTCCTCCTTTCTTTTTCTTAAAAATATATTTTTTAACATTTCTTGCAATACTGATTTGGTGGTAATTAATTCCTTTAGCTTTTTTTGCCTGGAAAACTATCTCTCCTTCAATTTTAAATGATAGCCTTGCTAGGTAGTGCAGTCTTGGTTGTAGGCCCTTTGTGTTCATCATTTTTAATATTTCCTGTCACTCCCTTCTGTCCTGCAAATTTTCTTTTGAAAAATCAGCTGAAAATTTTATGGGAACTCCCTTGTAAGTTACTAGTTATCATTCTTTTGCTACTTTTAGGATTCCCTCCTTGTCTTTAACATTTACCTTTTTAATTATAATGTGTCTTGGTGTGGACTTGTTTGGATTCACCTTGTTTTGGATTCTCTGTGCTTCCTGAGGTGTTACGTTGATTTACTTCACCAGGATAGGGAAGTTTTCAGTCATTATTTCTTCAAATAGGTTCTTGATCTCTTGCTCCCTCTCATCTCCTTTTGATACTGTAACAATGCAAATATTGTTATGCTTGATGTTTTCCCAAAGATCCTTTAAACTATCTTCATTTTTAAAATTCTTCTTTCCTCTTGTTGTTCCATTGTGTATTTCTTGCTACCTTGTTTTCTAAATCACTGATTTAATCCTCTGCTTCATCTAATCTGCTGTTGATATTTTCTGGCATATTCTTCATTTCAGTTATTGTATTCTTTATTTCTGACTGGTTCTTTTTTATGGTTTCTATATCCTTCTTTTTGCTTACTGTCTTTTTGTTAAAGTTCTCACTGAATTCCTTGAGCATTCTTACAACCAGTATTTTAAACTCTGTCTCTACTTTGTTGGTTGCCTCCATTTCATTTAGTTCTTTTTTCTGGTGTTTTCTCCTGTTCTTTTCTTTGGGACATGTTTCTTTGTTTCCTCATTCTGGCTTCCTCTCTGTGTTTGCTTCTATGTATTATGTAGATCTCTATGTCTCTCAGTCTTTGCTAAGTGTCCTTAGGTAATATGTATCCTGCATGGTCCAGTGGCAGACTCCCTGATCACCTGTGTGTTTGTTCCTGGAGTGTTCCTTGCTCATGTTGTGTGTATTCTCATGTTGTAGTTGAGACTTGATTGCTTTTGGTGTATCAGTGGATGAGATTGACTATAAGATTGACTGGCTGTGAGGATTTGCTACACCCACAGTATATGAGCTGCTGTGTTGGGACTTACCCCTTAGAGGGGGATTTACACCAGTGGGCTCATGTGCCTGTTGAGACCACGCTTTGGGTTTGCCACTTATGAGACTAACCAGGTAGTGCTCTGGTGTGGCCTGAAGTTGGTACCTGCATTTGTTGTTTCTGTGTCTCTTGAGAGAGGCTCCTGTGCAGGCCAACTTCGGCCTAACCGGTGTTCAGCCTGGGTCTATCTGGTAACAGCTACAAAGCTATATATGGTTGGTTGTTGTGCTGGACCTGAAGGCATGTGGGTGTGACCACACTGTGAACTGAGGCTGGCTGCCACCAGAGTTGAGCCTGGGGAAGTTCAGCAAGAGATCCAAGGTTCCCTAGGATTGTTGCAACCTGCCAGCTGTCAATAAGGCTCAGCCATTGAAAGAGCTTCCTTAGGGTGTAGGCTGGGCTGTTTGACTCAGTTTTGAGAGTGTTCTTGGTGAGGCAGCACTAGCTGGGTGGGACAAGTTCCCAGCGAGTCATGAGACATGGCCAGTGATTTTTGCAAAGTTAATGCAGATTCAGTTCTTGCACCAGTGCCAGGCCTGTGACCACTTTACAAAATGCCCTGAGAACACCATAGCCATCCACCATTCACCTCTAGCCCACAGATCCCTGTAAGCCATCCAAAAGAGGCTGCAGTACTAGTTGTGTCTAACTGCAAACCACTGAAAATTCCCCAGACCACTGTGGGCTTTCTCTTGCTGTAAAAAGCTTCTACAGCTTATCTGGTGGTGCCAGCTGCCCAGGAGCTGAGAGTGGCCCCTCTTGAGTCTAATACAGAAGATGAATCTCTCATAAAGAATCGCAGCACAGGCTGGGCTGGGTGGGGAATCAGGGTGTCATCAAGTGTGCATGCATGAATTTTACCAGACCAGTGCAATCTCAGACTTGGCCCTTTGGGGGAGGTTTCAACATAGAAAAGATGGCACCCTCCTGTAGGCCACATGTGAGGCAGGTTCCACACAGGGAAAATGGTCACTGTCCCTCCAGCTCTAACCGCAAAACCAAATAACTGAGGCTTTTCCCATATGTCTCTGGTGCCTCTCAAGTCTCCGCCTCTTCACTGGAGCTCAGGTGAGTGTTTGTAAGTGAGTGAGTAGGTGTGTGGACTCTTTAAGAGGATATCTGGGTTTCCAATTACCTCCTATCTCACCAGTATGGGCGGATAGTGTCCTTGCTGATTTTCACTGCAAAATGTTGTGGGAACGCCTCTTCCCAACACAGGACCCCTGGGCTAGGGAGCTGGTGTGAGGCTGGGACACCCCCCCCCAGTCAGGGAGAAACCTCTGCCAATGAGATGTCCCTCCTAATGTTAAACTACTACCTGCAATTTGAGGGTCAGACAGTTTTGTGTCTCTGCCCCTCCTACCAGTCTTGATATGGCCTCTTCTTTATATCCTTAGTTATAGTGGTTCTGTTCAGCTAGTCTGCAGTTGATTCTTGAGGTTGATTATTTTATAATTTCGTTGGAATTTTGATGTGATCCTGGGGGGTAGCAGGCATAGCATTTACCTAATCCTCCATCTTGGACTTTGCCTGGGCTTAGAGTTGATGATGAAATAAGTTAAGTCTTTTGGGGCTATTTGAATGAGGTGAAAGTATTTTTCCATGCAAGAGGGATGTGAGCTTTGAGGCCTGGGAAATATTGCAATGTAATATGAGCTAAATTGCACCCCTCCTATTTATAAGTTGCACTAACCTCTAATGACTGTATTTGGAGATATGACCTTTAAGAATACAATTAGGATTAAAAGAGGTTATAAGTGTGGGGCTTCATACAACAGGACTGATGTCCTCAAAAGGAGAAGAGACACCAGGAATGTGCATGCACAGAGAAGAGGCCATGTGAGAACATAGCAAGAAAGCAACCCTCTTCAAGACAAGGAAAGAGACCTCAGTAGAAACCAAATCTACCAACATCTTGAGCTTAGACTTGCAGCCTCTAAAATGGTGAGGAAATGCGTTTTTGTTGATTAAGCCACATAGTCTGTGATATTATGGCAGCCCTAGCAGACTAATACAGGAGACGAATCTCTCATACAGAATTGGGGCACATTTCTCATCTACTCTTCCCTTCTATGTTCTCTTGTCATGGTTCACTTTAGGGGTTATCAGTTTTACTTTGAAATATGCCATGGCTTTACAAATAGATAACAGCCTGAGTAATTATGAATATACTTTAACATCGTTTATTTTATAATTTTTCCCCAAATATTGAATCAGTATTATATCTCCTATACAAAAATATTATATACCAGAATCTGAGAAAACTTACTGTTGGGCTACTTAGATTTTTATAAATAATCTTTAAAAAGTTATGAGGAATGATGGCAATTTTATTTCCAAAATAGAGAGAAGGGAGAACAGATGTAATTCAAAAATAAATCATAGAAAGTGTGGTTTATAAGTATTTTAATGCTTGGATTATTAAAAGTCAGCATTTATTTGGTAAGAATAATAATGCTACACTGATTTAATTTGCCTTTTTTTGGTAGTGTAGAATAAACAGGAAGATCAAAACAAAGTTAGAATGTCCACATTGTTTCAGAAATTAATAAAAAAATAGAGTGGTTTGTAGTTTAGTAGTCTTTTAAATGGATTATATGCACTCCAGGGAGCTTTTAGGCAATTAATTGAAGTAAGAGAAACATTCTTTTAATTGTTAAATCTTATATTTTTGTAATTTCAGTTGTCACATCTTTTTTTTTAATAATACATAAATACTTTAAATAATGTATACACATATGTTTTTAAAGTACACAAAAATAATTGGAGTTTTCGCTTGGTTTAATTTTTCTAATAAGTTCTGCAAGAAAATATTTTAAATATTCTAGGTAAGTAATTTGATTTAAAGAAAGCTTAAAGTATATCGATTAATAATTTGAATGTTGAAAGAATATTTCTGATTTTACTTTGTAGAACTCTGTTAAATTTGCTCTCTTAAATATTGTATCAGTGACATAGTTAAGAATATGTATATGTAAATGATACTGTGATGAGAGTAATATCTAACATGCTGATTACCTGCATCACAATCCAAAATAATGCCAGCATCTTGAAACAGTGTGCTTAATGTGATAAGCTAAATGTAGGGGTATGTATGAAAACTTCTCTTTATTAAAAAATAAAAACAGGGCCAGCCGAGTGGCTCAGTTGGTTAAGAGCTCGCTCAAGAGTGTGAGCTCTGAGCAACAGCTGTTCGATTCCCGGCCTGAGCTGAGCTGCTGCTGAGCTGCCAACAGGTGACAGGAGGACTCAGCCAATAAATAAATAAATAAATAAATAAATAAATAAATAAATAAATAAAAACAATAGTAACAACTCAATCTCAAATATGCAAGTAAAGAATGCTTTATAGTAACACATGAAATATTGTGGCTAATTGAGACTAAATTGAGGCAGTTATTGGTCAACTTTTGACTTCTAAAATAACCTCTTGAGCTCATTACAGAGTAACAAGAACTAAAAAGCAAAGAATTTGATTTGAAGTAACTGGGCTATTTATGAAGGGGTTAATTTTGAACAAGAAATGCCAAATTTCTGCAGTAGCACAACATCAAGTTTATACATTAAAACTTGCATTGGAAAAAAGAATAGATGGTTTGCTAAAATAACCCCACCTTGAGGAATAATCTATAGTTGCCCTCAATATCTACTGAACCTCAGTGAACAAGTAGATAAATGGGTGTCTATCAGAAAATAGTTTAGTCTCTTACCACCTAAATGTTTTCTGTGGCCTGTGCCAAAGAAATGCATGGTAATCCAGGCTAATTTATTAGCTATTCCATTGTCCATTGCTATTCAAGTGACTTTCACACAATACCATCATGGGATATTATGAGAATTGACTTTCTCTTTGTTATCTTATGAACACATCCCTTTGACAGACTTACACATAACTTATTGAACATAGCTTTCTCAGTAACTATCCAGAAGAAGCAAGCCCCCTTAAGCTATCACATTTCAATTTCAATAGCTCATTACAAGAACATTCACTGATCCAATAGAAAGTGGGTTTTTAGATACCCAGAAAAGGCAAATGTTGAGTAATGACAAAGAAACCACTCAAATATGTTTAAAAACCCTCAACTGTGGCTTTTGGCAGTACAAACCAGAACCATTTTGATTGGTCATGTCCATTTGAGCCCAGAAAGTGGTGAAACCCACAATATCCAGTTTAGTACTATCAGGTATTTACACAATATATCTTGTTACACAATATACATTAACATTTGGGAGCATGCCTGTAAAAGAGGGAAGTAGAAATATGGTGTGGTGAAATAATGTTCCACAGTGACTTCAGCATCAGTGTGGCGTAAGTCATTCCTTGTTTTTGTTCTCCTTTAACACACAATGCAATATATAGATGATGTATTATAGAATTAGACATGTGAAACTATACAATTTTACTAACAAATGTCACCCCAATAGATTAAATAAACATTTTTTAAAAAAGCTACAGTGAAAAAAAATAAAATTTGGCAACTAACCACTAACAAAAGTGCCTCTATGGAAGCTGTTGGATCCAGGATTATATGGCAAGAGACCAGGGAGGAGTCTCACCCACCTATTTATCTGGTAATAGGCAGATAGACCCCATTATGGGCTGCTGAACTGGCAAAATTCTGTGAACTCTCTCTGTCCCTCTTGGCTCTGGTACCTGGATAACACTGACTTAGGCAGATAAGTATGGACACATAAGCCATTGTAGAAATCCAGGTCTCTGGAAGACAGATCCCAGAACTCCATTGGTGCAAATGGTTTGCACACATTGGAGTGGGTAAGAGAAACTTTGCCAACATCACAACTTCCCGCAAGGCAACACAGCTTAGAGAAAGAAAATGCCAAGGATTCCTCTCTCAAGGAAAAAGTGAGAGTAATGAGTGAGTTCCTGGCTTGGCCAGCTGTGCAGAAAACTTCTAAAGAAACCTATTTATCTCCCAGATTATTAAAGTGAGAGTTTCATTACTCAGGAGAGGGAAGATATTGGGAAAGAGACAGATAAGAATATCAGAGGGGGTTCCAGTTCAACGGCTACATAAAAGAATCCTAAACTCACCTCTTCCCATAGACACACCTAATTGAGAGCAATAACTAAAAGCAAATAATTTCCCTTGAAAAAACAAAAACTAGGTGAGAACTCCTAAACACCAAGTGAACAAGAAAAACAAAACAAGGGCCGGCCGAGTGGCGTGTTGGTTAAGAGCTGACTTAGGATGCCAGCTCTGAGCAGCAGGGCCCCGGTTCGGATCCCACATGAAGGCCAGTGACACTGCCCTCTACAGCTAAGATGGTGAACAACAGCTTGACCTGGAGCTCGGCTGCCGTGAGTTGCCGGAGACAGCGTAAGCTGCAGCCCTTGCTGCAGTGAACTACCATAAAGCTACCATGAATGGCTGGCAGCCAGCATGAGCAGCCAGCAGCCAGTGTGAGCTGTCAAGAGCCGCCATGAATAGCCATCTAGAGGCCAGCAATCAATCTGCCTCACCTTGGAAGGGCACAATAATAATACCAACATGGGCCAGTGAAACAATGTCCTCTACAACTAGACTGAAGAACAAAAGGACAGCAACTTGTCTGTTCCCCTTCCCCGATTCCCCAATGCTGTTCCCCTCCCCCAATTCTCCAATAAAATATTTTTTTTAAAAAAAGAAAGAAAAACAAAACAAACAAACAAAAAACACATTGAAGCCAGTAGGTAAGTCTGAGACACAATCTTGCCCAACTGCACTCCTCATGAGAGGACCCACAGTTGGGAGGGAACTCACAACCAAGAGCTTCTCCCTAAGTAGCAAAGGGTTTGAACACCTCATCTGGTACTCCCACTTTCAAGACTTTCACCTGAGAGACAAGCTCCCAAAACATCTAGCTTTGCAAGCCAGTGGACCTTGTGTCCATGAGACCCACAAGGCTATAAAAAATTGAGAAACAGTTCTAAAAGGATCATGCACAGACTCACTCACCCAATACCTAGCACTGAAGCAGCTGACTGAAAAGACCCCAGACAGCAAAAGAGGCTTATTTGCCTAACTTGAAGCATTAGTCTGAGGGTCAAGTATGTAGTTTAATACACATACAGGGTCCTACTAAAATACTATACCAAAATGGAAGGTGGTACGTGCCATCTTTGTGCTCCATTAGCCTCACCAGAGTGCTGGTCTTCTGGAGGGGAGCTTGCACACATATCTGATACCCTGGTTTTTTTAAACTGCCAACCAGTGGACCACCTTTAATCACATGTATATGGTAGCCATGGGGGCTTGTGTTCATGGGTCCCATGGGATTATAACTAAAAAATAGATAGTTCTGGATGGCCAGCACTTCCAGGGAACAGTGCAGACCGAAGACTGAAGTGCACCCTCTCTTTCTGTGAAAGAGGCCTATTTGCTTGTCCAACAGCTTCAGCCTGAGAGGCAGGCTTCTACATTGGCACATATCTAGGGTTTAATGAGGTGCTCTATGAACACAGAAGCTGGTAGGGGCCATTTTCACTGTCTTTGAGCCACACTCCAGCTCACGAGTACCTCCCAGAAAACAGCTTAAATACTTGTCTGGTATCCTGATTTTTGTGGCTGCTGCTCAAGAGACACATCTAAATTCCTTGGCAGTGGTGGTCAGTGGAGCATATACTTGTGAGCCCCAGAGGACTATAGCAAATAGAGTTCTTTACTACCTAATATTCCCAGGACATAGCAGAGAAGCAACCGACTGAGACAACCAGTCTATCTATAAAAGAAACCTATTAGATTGTCTTCAAAGCTGCACCTGAAGGGAGGCTTTTAATTAAACACACATCTCAGGGTCAATTGCAATGCTCTCCAGAGATCTTGGAAGGCAGGTGCTATATTTGTGCTCTCACTGTCACAACCCAGAACACTGATATCTCCTAAAAGGGAGCTTGTACACATATCTGGTTCTTGGGGTTTTGCTTTTGGTGCCCTGGTTTTTGTGGCTGCTACCCAGGTGAGGCTCCTTAATTTCCTGGCTCTGGTGAACAGCTGGGCTTTAGTTTGTGGGTCCCATGGGACTGCATCAAATAGACAGACAACTCTTGGCCAATTACCATCCCCAAGACATATTATAGGGACAGCATACTGAAACAAAACCCCAGTTTTTGTGTGTAAGAAGCCTATTTGCTTGTCTTGAAGCATCATCCCAGAACTCAGAGGTAGCAGACAGAAACACTAGAATTTCATCCTTCCCCTGAAAGAGCATATTTGCATATTTTAAAAGTTGTTGCCCGAGGTGCTGGCATTAGTGGGAGGCTTCTGGTTTAGCACACATCTAGAAGCCTACTGGGAATGGAGGCTGGTGGGAACCATCTCTGTGCTGTTTCTCTTCATAACTATGGCTTGAGAAGATGACTTCTAATTAAACATACATCTGGGAACCAACAACATTTTTTTTCAGAGACCAAGAAAGCTGGCAGGTGAAATTTTTGCATTCACCCTCTGCCATGACCATGTTGCAAGTGCCTCCAAGAAAAGAGCTTGGGTACATATCTAGCACCAGGGATTTTGTGTCTGTAACCCAGATGACACATCCTTTGGTATCCTGGCTCTGGTAGCCTGTTGGGTGTTTATTCACAGGTTCCAAATGGATAGTAGCAAAGAAACAAATAGTTCTTTTTGTTTTTTGTGGGGTTTTTTTAGTTGGTTTTTTTTTTAGCTGAGCCATCCTGCCACCTGTTGGCAGCTCAGCGGTAGCTCAGCTCAGGCCGGACTTGAACCACTGTTGCTCAGAGGTCAAACCTTTGAGCGAGCTCTTAACCAACTGAGCCACTCAGCCGGCCCCAAAGAAAATAGTTTTTTAAGGGGCTATCATCCCATAATTCAGTGCAGAGGTAGCAGACAAAAATAACAGCCTCCCAGTCTTCCCCTGAAAGAGGCATATTTGCATACTTTAAAAAGCTGTTGCCTGAGGTACTGGCTTCCAATCAGTCTGAATCTAGCTATAGAATATGATCCTTCCCTTTGGGACACTGGTAGGTTTTGGCACACCCTCAATTACTGGGAGACATTATGAATAAATTACTCTGCTTAAACAATCACAAAGGTTTGAGGGACAACTAAGATACAGGGAGGGTTGAACAATAAGGTTCATCTTTTACATAAGGCCACTCCTTCAAGACTGGGAAAGGGGGCTGCTT
This sequence comes from Hipposideros armiger, assembly GCF_001890085.2. Taxonomy (NCBI): domain Eukaryota; kingdom Metazoa; phylum Chordata; class Mammalia; order Chiroptera; family Hipposideridae; genus Hipposideros; species Hipposideros armiger. Next base: position 1,202,652 of record NW_017731656.1, read on the forward strand.
TATCTAATGCATATAAACAAACACAGAGAGTCAAAGAAAATGAAGAAATGGAGGAATTATGTTCCAACAAACCCAACAGGATAAAACCTGAGAAAAATGTTTTGATGAGACTGAGATAAGATACTTAACTGATAAAGAGTTCAAAATAAATGTCATAAAGGTGTTCACTGAGCTCAGGAGAACAATGGATAAACAAATTAAAATTTTCCACAAAGAGAAAATATAAGAAAGTGCCCAATAGATGTCACAAAGCTGAAGAATACAAAAACTATATTTAAAAAAAATCAATGGAGGTGTAGAAAATCAGATTACATGAAGCAGAAGGAAGGATCAGTGACCAAAGATAGGACAGTTGAACTCACCTAATCAGAGCAGCAAAAAAAAACCAAAGTATTTTTAAAAAGTGAAGGTAGCTTAATGGACTTATTAGAGAACATCAAGTGGCCCAATATTCATATTATAGGGGACTCAGAAGGAGAAGAGAGAGAGAAAGGGCAGAATACTTATTTTAGGAAATAATGGCTGAAAACGTCCCTCAACTAGGGAAGAAAACTGACATCCAGATTTGAGAAGCCCAGAGAGTTTCAAATAAGATAACTAAAAAGAGATCCACATGAAGATGAATTGTAATTAAAGTGTCAAAAGTTAAAGAGGAGAAAATCTTAAAAGCAGCAAGATAGATACAATTTGTTGCATGCTAGAAAACTTCCATAAAACCGTAAGCTGATATTTTAGCAGAAACTTTGCAGGCTGGAAGGGAGTGGCATGGTATATTCAAAGTGCTGAAAGAGAAAATAATCCAACCAAGGATACTCTACTCAGCAAAGTTCTTCAAAATTGAAGGAGAGATAAAGTTTTCTAGAAAAGCAAAAGTTAAAGTTCATCACCACTAGACCAGATTAACAAAAATATGTTAAAGGGACTTTTTAAAGTTAAAATAAAAGGGAACTAATTAGTAAAAGCAAAACAGGAAATTAAAAATCTCACTGGTAGAGGTGACTATATATATATATATATATATAAAATCTAATGTTTTAAGGGAAGTGTGTTAATCACTTATAAAGCTAGTATCAAGGGTAAAAGACAAAGTTAGTTAAAATAGCTATAACTGCAATAATTTTTTAGGAATACATAATATGAAAGCTGTAAATTGTGACATAAAAAAACAAAACATGGGGGGGAGTAAATATATAGAGTTTTAGAATGCATTGAAATGTAAGTTGTAATTAACTTAAAATTGACTGTCTTAAATATAAGTTGTTTTATGTAAGCCTCATGGTAACCACAAAGTAAAAAATGTATAGTAGATACACAAAAGAGAAAGAGAAAGCAATCTGAGCATACCACTACAGAAAGTCATCAAATCAAAAAGAAAGAGAACAAGATAAAAAAAAGAGAAGAATTACAAAACAGCCAGAAAACAATTAACAAAATGGCAATAAGTGCATAATTATCAATAATTTATTTAATTTAAATTGACTAAATTATCTAATCTAAAGACATAGAGTGTATTAATAAATTAAAATAAGACACATCTATACACAAACTTCAGGGCATTCACTACAGCTGTCAGGAAACACAGACTGAATGTGGTGTGATAAAAAATATATTCTACACAAATGGAAACCAAAAGAAATCTGGGGTAGCTGTCCTGATATTAGACAAAATAATCTTTAAGACAAAGGTTATAATAAGAGACACAAAAGGTCGTAACATAGTGATATGGTGGGGTCAATCCAAAAAGAAGATATAACATTTGTAAATATTTATGTACCCAACATAGGAGCATGGGGATATATATATATATATATAAAATATCAACAGACTATAAGTGAGAAATAGATAGAAATGCAATAATAATACAAAACATTAATAGCTTCACATGTAAAATATCCAGACAGAAAGTCAATGAAGAAACTTTGGCCTTTGACAGCACATAAGATCAGATGAACTTAACAGACACATACATGATGTTCCATCAAAAAGCAGCAAAATACACATTCTTCTCAAAAACATATGGGGTATTCTCCAGGGTAGATCATATGTTAAGCCATAAAACAAGTCTTAATAAAGTTAAGAAGACTGAAATCATATCAAGCATCTATTCTAACAACAATGATGTAAAACTGGAAATCGATTATCGAAAGAAACCTGGAAAATTCACAAATATATGGAGATTGAACACGTTACTGATCAACCAATGGGTCACAGAACTCAAAAAATAAATAAAAAATATACGTTGAGACAAATGAGAATGGAAATACAACAACCCCAAACATATGAGATGCAGTAAAAGCAGTTTTAACAGGGATGTTTATAGCAATAAACATCTACATCGAGAATCATAAAACATTTAAATAAACAACCTAACTTTATAAGTCAAGGAAGTAAAGAAATAACAAAGTCAAAAGTTATTAAAAGGAAGGAAATAAAAATCACAGTGGAAAGAAATGAAATAGAGAGTAAAAAAAGAACAGAAAATATCAGTGAAACTAAGCATTACTTTTTTTTTGTTTTTGTTTGTTTGTTTAGCTGAGCCATCCTGCCACCTGTTGGCAGCTCAGCAGCAACTCAGCTCGGGCTGGGCACTAAGCATCATTTTTTAAAAAGAAAAACAAAATTGACAAACATTTAGCTAGACTCACAAAAGAAGAGTGGGCCTATAACTATAAAATAATAAATAAAAGAGGAAAAATGACAACTGATACCAAAGAAATACAAAGGATCATGAAAGGTACTATGAACACTTATATGTCAACAAAATGGACAACATAGAAGAAATTGATGAATTCCTAGAAAAATACTACCTACCATCTGAATCCGAAAGAAATAGGAAATATGAACAGACCAATTATTAGTAAGGAGATTAATTCAGTAATCAAACACCTCCTAACATATATAAGTTCAGAATCAGAAAGCATAACTAGTGAATTCTACCAAACATTTAAAGAATATTACCAACCCTTCTCAAACTCTTCCAAAAAAAATAGAAAGGAACACTTCAACACTCATTTTATTAGGTCAGCATTACCCTGAAACCAGAACCACACAAGGATGGCACAAGATGAAAATTACAAGCCAATATCCATAATGAACACAGATGAAAAAATCTTAACAAAATTTCAGCCAACTAAATTTAACAACACATTAAAATGATCATACATCATGATCAAGTGGGATTTATTCCAGGGATGCAAGGATGATTCAACATTTGCAAATCAATTAATGGGATACACAACATGAACAAAATAAAGGATAAAAATATTATAATCTCAATAGATGCAGAAAAAGCACTTGAAAAAAATTCAACATCAATTTATGATAAAAATAAATGAAGTGGGTGCAGAGGAAACGTACCTCAACATAATAAAGGCCATATATGACAAACACACAGCAACAACATATTCAATGGTGTAAACCTGAAAGCTTTTGTTATATCAGAAAAATGAAAAGGATGCCCACATTTGTGACTTTTATTCAACACATGTATTGGAAGTCCTAGCTGGAGCAATTAGACAAGGGGGAGAAATGCATGCAAATTGGAAAGGAAGAAATAAAACTCTCACTATCTGCAGATGACATGACAGTAACTATGGGAAACCATAAAGACGCCACAAAAAAAAAACAAAAAAATGCCCTGTTAAAATTAATAAGTGAATTTAGTAAATTTGCAGGATACAAATCAATATACAAAAATTAGTTTTATTTCAGGCCAGCTGAGTGGCTCAGTTGTTTAAGAGTTGGCTTAAGAGCATGAGCTCTGAGCAACAGGGCCGCCAGTTTGATTCCCACATGGGCCAATAACGCTGCGCCCAAGCTGAGCTGTCGCTGAGCTGCCTACAGGTAGCAGGATGGCTCAGCTGGTGTAACAACAAGATCGCCTGTTTGCTGGTGGGCTACGCCCACCCACAACTAAGACTGAACTTGGCACCTTGAGCTTAGCTGCTGCCCAGATGGCTCAGTGGATAGAACATGTGCTCTTAACAACAAGGCTACTGGTTTGACTCCCACAAGGGAAGGTGGCTACACACACCCACAACTAAGATTGAACACAGCACCTTTAGCTTAGAGGCGACAAGCTGCCGACAGGCAGCCAGATGGCAACTGGTGCCCTGCACAATGAAGATTGAAGAACAACAACTTGGCTGGTCCCCTTCCTCAATTCCCGAACACTGTTCCCCTCCCTGAATTTCCCAATTAAAAAAATTAGTTTTATTTCTAATTACTGATTATGAACTTTCAGAAAAAATTTTTAAATATCATATTTACAATTGCACCAAAAAGATTAAAATACCTAGGGATAAGTTCTACAAAGATTGTGAAAGGCCTATACACTGAAAAATATAAGATATTGATGAAAAGCGGAAGAACACATAAATAAGTAGAAAAATATTTTGTGCTAAAGGGTTAAAATAATTAATATTGTTAAAATGTGTATACTGCCCAAAGCAATCTATGGATTCAATACAATCCCTATTAAAATTCCAATGGCATCTTTCACAAAAATAGAATAAACAATTCTAATATTTGTATGGCACCACAAAACACCTTTAATAGCAAAAGCAATCTTGAGAAAAAAAATATCTGGAGGCATCACACTCCCTGATTTCAAATTATATTACAAATCTACAATAATCAAGACAGAATGGTATTGGCATAAAAAAATAAATCAACAGAAAAGAATAAAGAGCCTAGAAATAAACCCATGAATACATGGTCAGCTAATTTACAACAAAGTTGCCAAAAATATACAATGGAAAAATATACAATAAATGGTGTTGAGAAATCTGAACAGCAAAGTGCAAAACAATAAAACTGGAACTCCAACACCATACACAAAAACTAACTGAAAATGGATTAAAGACTTGAATATAAGAACTGAAAACATAAAGCTCTCAAAAGAAAACATAGGCGGTTAGCTTCTTTACATTGGTCTTTATGATAATTTAAAGATGTGACACCAAAAGAAAAGGCAACAAAAGAAAAATAAACAAATGGAACTTGTAATAAACAAAATAAACAAATCAAACAAAAAAGCTTATACACAGCAAAGAAAGCCACAACAAATTGAAAAGACAACCTAGTGAATAGGAGAAAATCTTTGCAAATCATCTATCTGATATGGGGTTAATATTAAAAATAAGTAAATAGGTCATACAACTCAACAGAAATAAAAACAATTAAAAAATAGGCAGAGCATCTAAATAGACATTTTTCCAAAGAAGACATTGAGATGATCAACAGGTACATGAAAAAGTGTTCAACATCACTAATCATCAAATGAATGCAAATCAAACCACAATGAGATATCACCTCACAAATGTTATGATTACTATTACCAAAAACACAACAAATAGTATTGGTGAGGAAAATGTGGAGAATAAGAAACCTTTGTGCATTGTTAGTGGGAATGTAAATTGGCATAGCCACTAAGGAAAACAGTATGGAGTTTCCTCAAAAATTAAGCATACAGCAATCATTATCTAGCAATTGCATTTCTGGGTATTTATTCAAACAGAAAAAAGAAAGCACTAACTCTAAAAGATATATGCACACCCATGTTCACTGCCACATTATTTACAATAGGCAAGACACAGAAGCAACCTACATGCCCATCAATGGATGAATGGTTAAATAGAAAGTCACACACACACACACACACACACACACACACACACACACACACACAATGGGATATTGTTCAGTCATGAGACTGAAGGAAATTCTGCCGATTACTACAACATGGATAGACCTCAAGGACATTATGCTAACTCAGACAGAGAGAGTCAAATACATACCCTCTGATCTTATGTATAAGTGGAATCTAAAAATTACCCAAACTCACAGTTGAAAAACAGGTAGGTGATTGCTATAGGCAGGGGGTATGTTATGTGTGTGGCATGGGTGAAAGGGGTAAAAAGGTAGACTTCCAGTTACAAAATAAGTCATGAGGATGTTATGTACACCAATGTGACTGTAGTTAATAATACTATGTTTTATTTTTGAAAGTTTCCAAAAGAGTAGATCTTAAAAATTCTCATGATGGAAAAAATTTTTAACTATGTATGGGAACCAATGTTAACAAGACTTATTGTGGTTATCATTTTGCAATATATGAAAATTTTGAATCATTATGTTGTATATCTGAATCTAATATAATGTTATATTTCAATTATATCTCAATATATTTTTTTAAATCCTATGGGATGTGCAAAAGCAGTTTTTACAAATATGTTTATTGCTATTAATACATCTATTAAACAAACAAAAAAACTCAAAAACAATGTAATTTTATGTCTCAAGGGACTAGAAGAACAAGAAAAAAAAAAGTCCCAGGTTTAGTAGATGGAAGAAAACAACAAACATTAGAGCTGAAATAAGTGAAATAGAAACCATAAAATCAATAGAAAATTTCAAAGAAACTAAGAGCTGGTTTTTTGGAAAGATAAACAATGGTGACAAACCTTAGCTAGAGTAAGAAAAAAAATAAGACTCAAATAAATAAAATCAAAAATAAAAGAGGAGATACTGCAATTTATAACAGAAATTTATAGTATCATGAGACTCCTATGAACAGCTGTATTCCAACAAATTGAAAAACCTAAAAGTTGACTAAGTCTTAGAAAATTACAACTTACCAAGACTGAATCTTGAGGAAATAGAAAATATGACCAGACCAAAAATGAGTAAGTAGATTGAAACATTATAGGAAACTCCCAACAGAGAAAACTCAGGACCAGATGATTTAACTGGCATATTGTACCAAACATTTAAAGAATATTCATCAATTCTTCTCAAACTCTTCCAAAAAATTAAAGTGGAGGAAATACTCCCAAAATCTTTTAACAATGTCAGCATTACCCATATACCAAAGCCAGACAAAGTCACTCTAAGGAAATAAAACTATAGACTGATATCTCTGATGTATATAGATGCAAACAAATTCAACAAAATGTTAGGGACACAAATTCAACAGCACGTAAAAAGATTCCTATATTGTGATCAATGGGATTTATCCCTGGTATGCAAGAAGGGTTCAACATATGCACACTAAATGTGATACACCACATTAATAGAATGAGAGATAAAAATCATAAGGTCAACTCCATAAATGTGAAAAAGCATTTGATAAAATGCAACATAAAGTAAATAAAGAAACAAAAACCTGTAGACACAGACAATAGTGGTTACCAGGGGGTAAGAGGGGAGGGGATGGTAGATGAGGGTAAACGGGGTCAAATATATGGTGATGGAAGGAGAGCTGACTCTGGGTGATGAACACACAATGTGATATATAGATGATGTATTACAGAATTTTACACTTGAAACCTATGTAATTTTACTATCCATTGTTACCCCAATAAATTTTATTTAATGAAAACCTCAACAAATTGAGTACAGAAGCAACATACCTCAATATAATAAAAGCCATAAACAACAAGCCCACTGCTAACATCATATTCAACAGTAAAAGCTTTTCCTCAGATCAGAAAGAAGACAAGGGTGCTCTTTCTCATCACTCTTATTTAGTCTAGTACTAGAATTCCTGACCACAGCACTCAGGGAAGATAAACTTTTAAAAGACATCCAAATTGCAAAGGAAATTTAAAATTATCTTTATTTGCAGATAATATGATCTTATGAATAGAAAATCCTAAAGACTCAGGGTTTTCTAACAAAAATGTGTTAGAATTAACCAATGAATTCAGTAAAGTTGTATGATATAAAATCACCATCCCAAACCAGTCATGTTTCTAATACACTAACAATGAACTAATATGAAAAAGAAATTTAAAAAAACATTCAGATAGCATAAAAAATAAATTAAGTATTTAGGAATAAATTCAACCAAGGAGGTAAAAGTTCTGTATACTGAAAACTATAAGATTTTAATGAAATAAACTGAATACAAACAACTGGAAATATGTCCTGTGCTCATGGACTGGAAAAATTAATATTGTTAAAATGTCCATATTACCTAAAGCTATCTACCAGGAGTGCCAAAATATGTATACAAGTAGACACTATTGTCAACGTTGCTCAAGCAGTAGTTTGCCATAATCAGAAATGCCTGGACACTGATGGTAACCACTTTGAGCGCCTCTTGTAACTGCAGAAGTCAAACGTGACTTGTATTCATCTTTTGTTATTGGTATATATTGAGTATTACAATTTTAATACAGTTTTCCTTTCTTAAAATGTGTATACATTTTTTTGGGCATGCTCTGTATAAATTCAGTGCAAACCTGGTCAAAATCAAAATGGCATTTATTATTTTATTTTACAGAAAAACAGTTCTAAAATTAATGTGAAATCACAAAGGCTCCTGAATAGCCACAACAGTCCTGAAAATGCAGAATTAAAGCAAGAGACATCACACTTTCTGATTTCAAATATACTAAAAAATCTCTAGTAATTGAAGCAGTGTGGCACTGGCATAAAAATAGACACAATGACTAATGGAACAGAATAAGAGCCCAGTAATAACTCCCCACATATATGGTCAACTAATATTTGACAATGGAACCAAGGATATTCAATAGGGAAAAGATGCTTTCTTTAATTAATAATGTGGGAAAAACTGGATTTCACATACAGAAGAATGAAACTGACCCCTATCTTAAACCATTCACAAAATTAAAATGGATTATAGAATTAAACATAAGACCTGAAACTGTAAAACTCCTTGGAAAAAATATAGGAAACAAGATCCTTGACATTGGTTTTGGCAATGATAACTTGAATATGACACCAAAGCACAAACAACAAAAGCAAAAATCAACAAGCAGGACTATAGCAAACTAAAAAGCATCTGCACAGCAAAGGAAACAATGAGCAATAAAAAAAAGCAAACTATGGAATGGGAAAAAGTATTTTAAACCATATGCCTGGTAAGGGATTAATATCCAAAACATATAAGGAACACATACAACTTAATGACAAAAAACAAACAAACAAACAATACAATTACAAGGGTTAAGGAATTAGACTTTTTTTTAAAGATGATATACAGATATCCAATGGGTACATGGATAGGCATTCAACACCAACATTATTGATCATCAGAAAATGCAAATCAAAACCACAATGAGCTATCACCTCACAATTGTTAGAATGACTATCAAAAAAGACATTAGATAGCAAGTGTCAGCAAGAATGTAGACAATAGTGAAGCCTTGTGCACTATTGGTGGGAATATAAATTGGTTCAGCCACTATGAAAATAGTACAGGTGTTCCTCAAAAAACTGAAAATAGAACTACTATATAATACAGTTTTTTTCCCCTTTTGAGTATATTTCCAAAGAAAATTAAATCAGGATATTGAAGTGACATATTCACTGTTCTGTTTATTGCAGTGTTATTCACAATAGCCACATATGGAAACAACCAAAGTGTCTATCAACAAATGAATGGATAGAGATCTATATATAAATAAAATAATATGATTATTTAATGTAACATAATATAATATAATATAATTAATATATAAAAAATATAATATAATACAATACAATATAATATAATATTTAGCTATGGAGACAAAAAGACATCCTGTTATTTGTGACAATATGGATGGACCCTGAGAACATTATGCTAAGCGAGATTAAGACAGAGAAAGACAAATGCTGCATGATATCACTTATATGTGTCATCTAAAAAAGCTTAACTCACAGAAAGGAGTTGAATGGTGGTTTCCAGGGGCTGGAGAGTGGGAGAACTGTGAAGATGGTTAAAGGGTTCAAACTTGCAGCTAGAAGAGAAATAAGAAGATAATGTAGAGGTTTGTGATTATAGTTAACAATACTGTATTATGTACTTCATAGTTGCTAAGACACTAGATCTTAAATGTTCTCAGCATTAAAGAAATGGTAATTATGGGACATGATGGAGTTGTTAGCAATGTAGGCTTTTCTATTGTAGCATGCACCTCAATAGTCTTCCACCCACTACCTGTTTTCCAGTCCCAAGGACTCCTCCACATTTTAAGTATTTGTTACAGTGCTACCTCCAGTTCTCAGTACCAATTGCTGTCTTAGTTTATGCAGAATGCCATAAAAAATATCATCAACTGGGTAGCTATATACAGTGGAAACTTATTTCTTATAGTTCTGCAGGCTGGATGTCCAAGGCCAAGGCATCAGAAGATTCATTGTGTGTTGAGGGTCTGCTTTCTGGTTCATAGCCAACCATCTTTTCTATGTGTCTTCAAATGGAAGAAGTGTCAATGGAGTTCTATGGGGTCTCTTTTATTAGGGCACTAATTCCATTCATATAGCCTCCACCCTCATGACCTAGCCACCTCTCAAACGCTCCCCCCCACCTCAAATACCATTACACTTGGGAATTTAGTTGAAATCTATGATATTTGAGGGGACACAAATATTCTGACTATTGCATGTAGTGGAACATTTAAACCCTTAACATAGACCTACATGGGATATCCAATCACGATTAGAAGGTAACTTGATGAGTATGAATGCCAACTGGGATCTCCAAGGAGCAGAACCTGAGGTGGAGTTAGGAGTGCAAAAGATTAAGGGGATCCATACATGTTGCTACAAATGGTAATATTTCATTTTTATTGCTGCATAATATTCCATTGTATATGTACAGAATTAGTGGGGTGATCACATTGTAAAGTATGAAAATGTTGAATCACTATATTGTACACCTGAAACTAATATAATATTGTATACCAAATATAGTTAAACGAAAGAAAACCCATTTTACAGGTAAAACAAATTGAAGAGAAAATAACACTTGCAAAAAGAAAAGAAAAAAGCTAAGTTGTGCAAGGAGTTAAGATGTTCTTGAACAAATGAGTGGGTGCTGGACACATTCATGGAGATTCGGCAGAATTTTGAACATGTATTTGACCCCATACTGGTATATTACAGAAGAGTTGTAAGTATGCTAAGATATTGATCCACTCAAGTTTATGGGCAGCATGGTAGAGCTTTTGACTGCTAGAACCTCTGGAGCCTCCAATTATGAGCAACCTAAAAAAACTATCCTCAGTTTGTCACACATATTATCATTTTTTATATGTGTTATCCTGTAGTAAAAGCTTGCAAAACACTGAGAGAGGTAAAGTAGTAAAACAGGTCTTGATGAAAAGACAGTTTACTTTGGATATCTAGAATTGAGGTACACGTGGATTATTCAAATTCAATAAGTAATTTGATAAAAATCTGAAATGCAAAAGACAGGTCAGAACTGAAAAAATATATACGAGGTCAGGTAATTAAGTTTGCGAACTCATCCTAGAAAAAGTGCTACATACCTCACTGCTGAATATTGGTATGGTCACCTTCAAAGTACTCCCTTTGGGAAGCTATGCACCAATGCCAGTGCCTAGTCCACCTTTCAAAGCAATTTTGAAACTCTTTCTGGAATGGCCATCAGAGCTGTCGTCGTATTACAATTGATATCCTGAATGTCATAAAAATGTCTCCCTCTCAATATTTCCTTTATCATTGGGTAAAGAAAGAAGTCACTGGGAGCCAGATCAGGTGAGTAAGGAGGGTGTTCTAATACAGTTATTTGTTTACTGGCTAAAAACTTCCTCACAGACAGTACTGTGTGAACTGGTGCATTGTCGTGATACGAGAGCCATGAATTGTTGGTGAAAATTTCAAGTTGTTTTCTTCTAACTTTTTCACATAGCCTTTTCATCACTTGCAAATAGTAAAGCTGATACAAATTCATAATGAATAATCCCTCTGATATCAAAAAAAGTTAGCAACATCGTTGTAACAAGTTCGTGAACTTAATTGTCAGACCGCGTATATTGAAGTCAATGTCAATGTAAGTTAGTTTTAAATTTATGGGAATAAATAACATTATTCTGTGAAAAACTGTAGAATAAGGGAAAAACAGAAAGGCCAGAACTCTAATTACCACTAATATTTAAGTAATTCAATGAAATAAAAAAAATGAACTCTAAAAAGAGTCAGAGAGAACCGATCAGGCATAACGTAGGATAACTAGAAAAAAATAATGTCCTCTCAGACAAAATAGGTTTTCAAGGAAAAGGAAGTGGTCAACAGTGTTGAATGTAGCAGAAAATGGAGCAAAATGAAAGTACAAATGTGTCCATTAGACAAACTTTAGTCTGATGCTACAAAGCTTTAGTTGAATTCCTAGATGCTATGACAAAATATAAGTAGTGCTAACTTAAGCCTAACAATGATAGTAATTTATCAAAAATCTATTTAATAAATATACATTTTCATAATGAATATTGGTTAATTGAGAAACAATCCAGCATAATTAACCATAGTTTTTCATAGTTTCCTTTTTTCCCTATTATCAAAACAATATTTATTTACTCCAGAAATATAAAAATGAAGAAATTTAATACCTATAAGTTCACATACATACAGATGAACATTTTAAACAATTTGGCATGTATAATTCCCAAACATTTCCTGTGCATGCGATTTTAGAAAATATAATTATACATACCAGATACACTGTTTTATAATCCTCTTATTTTAAAGCACAATTTTATATACTATACGAGCTTAAAACTCAAAAAATGGGCCAGCCAAGTGGCTTGTTGGTTAAGAATTGGCTTGGGAGCGCGAGCTCTGAGCAGCAGGGCCGCCGGTTCGGATCCCACATGGGCCAGTGACGCTGCGCCCTCTATAGCTAAGATGGTGAACAACAGCTCGATCTGGAGCTGGGCTGCCATGAGTCACTGGCAAGAGAGTAAGCTGCAGTGAGTGGAGCTGCAGTGCGCTGCAGAAAGCTATCGTAAGTGGCTGGCAGCCAGCGTGAGCAGCCTGCAGCTGGCATGAGCTGCCGTGAGCTGCTGTGAGCAGCTGTCCATTGGCCGTGACCGATCTGCCTCAGCCCAGAAGAGCGCAATAATCACAATACCAACATGGGCCAGTAAAGCGGCATCCTCCACAACTAGACGGAAGAACAAAAAGACAGCAACTTGTCTGTTCCCCTTCCTTGATTCCCCAATAAAATCTTTTTAAAAAAACCTCAAAAATATTAATCCTGTATATAACAGTCAAAGTTATTTAATTAAATGTTTTTCTAAATGTAGTTTTGTGCCGTTTGCTAATCATAAAATTTACTTGGAAGGTTAAAACCAATATTAAATTAAATTAAATGGAATGGAATAAAAATGAAGAGAAGAGATGAGAGGCAAGGAAAAGAGAAGTGAAAACATGAATATAAATGTTTGCTTTGGTTTTCTTTTGGTGTATACTGGGGTGCCAAAAAATGTATACAAGTGGGCATTTTGGTTAACGTTGTTCAAGCAGTGGTTCACCATCATCAGCAGTGTCTGGACACTGATGGTAGCCACTTTGAGCACCTCTTGTAGTTGCAGAAGTTAAACATGACTTGTATTCATCTTTTGTTATCAGCATATATTATTACAATTTTAATAGTTTTTTCCTTTCTTAAAGTGTGTATACACTTTTTGGCACTCTCTGTATGTGTTTGTATTGTGTCTCAATGTAAAATTTTTCTTACTATGTACAAGTTGCAATCAAAGAATATGATGACTACTTCAAATACATTGTAAAATATCTGGTATGTCCTTGGTACTCCATAAATGTTTGTTTCCTGAATGCAATAATGAATTATTAAATCCACTCTCTTTTGGTAAAGGGTAAAAGTTATACCCAGAAAGATAAGATGATTTGTCTAAGTTATCACAGCTGGCTAGTAATGATCTTGGCAGTAAAATGCACTTCACCTCAATATTAGTCAAGTACCCTTTTAATTGTGCCACACTGATTTTCTTTGAAGGATGTTTATGCTACAGATCAGTTTCATATCTGCTTCAAGATAATTTAAAAGTTGGAAAATAGTAATAACCTTTTAAAATACCTTTATGAGTTTTGGATATCTAATTTTATCACAATGAAATGTGACTTGAACAGAAAATTATAACATTGGATAAAGGGAAGTATTAGCTACTCAAATAAAACTTTATATTATAGTTATATATTTTGTAGTTACATGTTGTAGATGAAAATTAAGGATATATAGACAGTTGTGATTTTTTATGCTGTTAATTTTTGTGTCCTAATTGCATAATTTTCATCCACTGTCCTATTGATTATATTCAGAACTAGTTGTTTGGAGTAAGATACTGTATTCGAATGAGTGCAACAAAGCTTTGAAATGCTCTCTTTTAAAAATTGCTTTAAAGGAAAGGAGTTGTTGCTGAGTACAGGGCATCTTCCCAAGTAATTTTTAAATGGGTTATCGTGCCCTAGCAATCCTAACATTAAAACACCTCTTGAATTATCACAGCACATCAAAAAGTAAAATTAAAGTGGGCATTTTATTATAAAAATTGAGACTCTAGGGCTGGCCAAATTGCTCAGTTGGTTAAGAGCTCACTCAAGAGTTTGAGTTCTGAGCAACAGCAGTTCGATTCCCAGCCCAAGCTGAGCTGCTGCGAGCTGCCAACAGGTGGCAACAGATGGCTCAGCTAAAAAAAAAAATTGTGACTCTGTGTTTTATTTCCAGTATATTAATAAAAAAAACTTTCTATGGTATATTGTTTTTCCCCTCAAAGCAAGCTTTTAGAAAAATATTCAAAATCACACTGTATCCCTTACTAATTCAATTATGTTCTTTGAAATTTTTGTCTTAATTTATTCTAATACTGTGGAGTCAAGAAATATGTTTATTTTAACAAAGAGCTTTGCATTTTAGATATAATTTTTAGAACAGTAATTCAGTAAGTTATATATCAAGATCCAAAATGAAATCATTGGCTAAAATCGTTTGTCTAAGCTCTGAAATCAACTGTCCTTTTAAAAAATGTGTTAAAACTTTCCCGTATTTGACTCATGTATCTGCTTTTAAGGGCCATCATCAGTAGAGATGGATATGGTTGGTTTTAATTTCAGTTTGTTTTTCCTTAAGCCTGAACAAAAGGAGCTTCTGCCTCTTCTGGTTAATAGCCTCACTGTTCTTCTGCAGTTTATTCTCTTCGTCTTTTTCTACCTCACTTTATATCTTAATGGGATACATCTGTTAGTGGACATATTGCACACGATGAACATAAGGCATTGTTTGCTAAGGTCAGCAAAATTGCCCCACTTGGTCCATTCTGACTTAGAAATCAATACTCAAATTTTTGCCTGTGGTGAACATGTAGGATTTTACTTTTTTGCATTAAAAGATTCTATTATGTAAGTGAAGATGAAGCTTAAATCTAAAGCCTTCTGCTCTTGAATAGTGTAGCAGAGTCTAAAGGGAGCAAAAGAATATCTAGATGAAAACATATACAGAGGTCAAATATCCATAAAACTAATGCAAAAAAAATCCTTTCATTGTGATTATACAATTTAATAAACTCCTAGGATATGTCAAGTAAATTAGGATCCATGGAAGAATTATCTAAGTAATTAATGTTAGTTGGGCATCTGTATGTCCTCTTTGGGAAAATGTCTGCTCAGAGCCTCTGCATATTTTTATTTATTTTCTTTTAGTTTAAAAAGATTTTTATTAAAATATACATAGGATACAATATTATACTAGTTTCAGGGGTACACCATAGTTTTTCAACATTTATATACATTAAAAAGTGATCACCATAAGTCCAGCAACCATCTGATGCCATACTATGCTATCACAATATTATTGAATATATTCCCTATGCTGTACATTAAATCCTGGAAACTTAGACCTCTTCTTCCCCTTCACCTTTTCCCTCCTTTTTTATTTTTCAATTACAGTTGATATTCAGCATTATTTTATATTAATCTCAGGTGTACAGCATAGTGGTTAGGCATTTATATAATTAAAGAAGTGATTCTCCTGACTAATCTAGGGCCCACCTAGCACTATACATAGTTATTAGCATATCACAGACTATATTCCCTATGCTTTACTTCATTTACCTCCCCATGACTATTTTGTAGCTACCAATTTGTACTTCTTAATCCCTTTACCTTTTTCACCCTGCTTTTCCAAACCTCTCCCATGTATCACCCCAACAAATCTAGTACCCATCTGACACCATACATGGATATTACAATATTATTGACTATCCCTTATGCCGTAACCTACATCCTCATAATTACATTGTAACAACCACTTTTTGCTTCTTAATCCCTTCCCCTTATTTCACCCACACCCCCAAAACACCCTCCCATATGACAACCATCAAACTGTTTTTTGTATCTATCAGTTTGTTTCTGTTTTCTTTCTTAATTTTTTCTTTAGATTTCACATAAAACCAAAATCACATTGCATCTGTCTTTCTCTGTCTGACATACTCCACTCAGCACAATACCCTCCAGGTCCATCCATGCCACCGCAGATGGCAAGAACACATTTCCTTCTATGGCTGAGCAATACTCCATTGTATATATGTACCACCTCCCTTTATTTATTCTTCCATTGATGGACACCCAAGCTGCCTCCACATCTTAGCCATTGTAAACAATGCTGCAATGAACACATGGATGCACATGTCCCCTCAAAGTAACATTTTGGGTTTCTTTGGATAAATTCCTTAAAGTGGGATTACTGTGTCCTTCACTGTTTTTTTGTTGTTTTTTTTT
>NW_017731656.1:1219282-1227658 GCF_001890085.2 Hipposideros armiger
CCACCCCCCATCCACTGCCCTCCCACCCCCATATCATGCTTATCTATTACAATTCCATTGAATCCGTTCCCGCACTCTACTCACTGTTTTTTTTATAGCCTTTGTTTTAAAGTCTATTTTTTCTGGTATAACTATTACTACCCCAGCTTTTTGTTTTGTTTTGTTTTGTTTCATTTCCATTTTCATGAAATATATTTTTCCAACCGTTTACTTTTTGTCTTGTGGTTCTTACAATATGAAGTGAGACTTTTGTAGGCAGCATATGTAATGGTTCTGTTTTCTTATTCATTCATCCCTCCTATGTCTTTTGATTGGAGCATTAAATCCATTTACATTGAAAGTATGTGCTGATAGATATGTAGCTATTGGCATTTTATTATTCATAATTTTGATTTTATTTTTTATCTTACAAAAGTCTCTCCAACATTCCTTGCAATATTGGCTTGGTGGTGATGAACTCTTTCATCTGTTACTTATCTGGGAAGCTCTTAATCTGTCCTTCAATTTGAAATAATAACTTTGCTGTGTACAGTGGTCTTGGTTGTAGTCCCTTGCTTTTCATCACATTGAATATTTTGTGCCAATCACTTCTGGCCTACAAAGTTTCTGTTGAGAAATCAGCTACCCATCTTATAAGAGATCCCTTATAAGTTAGTAGTTGCCTTTCTCTTTCTCCTTTTAGGGTTCCCTTTTTGTCTTTAACCTTTGCCATTTTATTGTAATGTGTCTTGGTGTGTGCCTTTTGGAGTTCATCCTGTATGAAACTCTCTGCATTTTCTGGACATTTATGTCTATTTCCTTTATGAGGTTAGGAAAGTTTTCAGTCATTATTTCTTCAAATTGGTTCTCAATTCCTTGCTTTCTCTCTTGTCCTTCTGGGACCCCTATGATGTAAATGTTGTTATGACTGATGTTGTCCCAGAGGTCTCTTAAACTATCTTCATTTTTTTGTTGTTGTTCCAGTGGGGATTTTCTGCAACCTTGTCTTCCAAATCACTGATTCAATCCTCTGCTTCATGTACTCTACTGGTGATTCCTTCTAGTGTATTTTTTTCATTTCAGTTATTGTAGCCTTTATTTCTGACTGGTTCTTTTTTGTGATTTCTATGTCCTTTTTTATGCTTACTATCTCTTTGTTGAAGTTCTCACTAAATACCTTGAGCATGTTTATAACCACTGTTTTGAACTCTGTATCTGGTAGGTTGCTTGCCTCCCTTTCATTAAGTTTGTTTTCTGAATTTTTCTTCTTCTCTTTCATTTGGGACATCTTTCTTTGTTTCCTCATTTTGGTTACCGCTCTGTGTTTGTTTCTATGTATTAGGTAGATCTGCTGTGTCTCCCAGCCATAGCTGGGTGGCCTTATGTAATAGGTGCCCTGTGGGGCCCTGGTGCAGCCTCCCTGCTCACCTGTTCTGGGTGCTCCAAGGGTGACCTTGTGTGGATTGTGTGTGCCCTTCTGTTATAGCTGAGCCATGATTGCTAAATGGCACTTCAGTGGGTAAAATGAGCCTCAGGTTGATTGGCTGTGGTTTTGGCCATGTCCACAACTTATACTCTGCTATGCAGGGGCTTACCCTACTGAGTAGGATTCTTCCCAGCAGGATCTGATGCCTGTTGAGACTACCCTTTGTGTATGCTGCTTGCAGGGCTAATTGGTTGGTGCTGTGCTGTAGTCTGAATTCAACATCAAAGTATGTCATTACTGGGGCCTTTTGAGAGGGGCTCCAATGCTGGCCCAGGCCACCCACTGCCTGTAACCAGCGAGGGGCTTTGTGGTAGGAGTTACAAAGTGATCTGCAGTTGTTCTCAGCCTGTGCTTACCCTAGAGGCATGTGGGAGAGGCCATGCTATAAGCCAAGGACATCCGCCAACAGTACTGTGCCTGGGGTAGCTCTGAAAAATTCCAGGAAACCCTGAGGCCTGCTGCCACCTGCCAGCTCCTCAAGGTTAAAGACACCGATAGAGGCTCATGTGGTATGCAAGTTGGGTGAGGCAGAATCTCAGGGATTCCCTAAATTTGGAAGAGTTGTGTTCACCAGATTAACGTAGATTCTGGTTGTGTGCCAATGCTGATACTGGACCTCTCAGTAAAAGTCTCAGAGCACACAAAGGTCAGTCACCACCTACCTGAGGCCTGAAGTCTCCAATAGCTTTCCAAGAAAGAATGCAATGTGGGTGGGGTTGGCTGCTCACTGAGAGTGCTTCTGGCTTTGGGGGAGTTGGATAGGGTGAGAACCCAGCAGAGCTCAGCAGACCAATTCAAATTCAGACTTGGCCATGTGGGGGAAGGCTAAACACAGGAAATATGATGTCTTCCAGCTGCACAGGAGTAGAGACCCTCACAGGGAAAATGGTGACTGTCCTCCAAACCTCATCTTAAAGCCACACGCCTCAGTTCTCCCCCTGCCCCATATGCCTTCAATGCACCTCTCATCACCATTTCTCTTCTACAACCCAGGGTGAGTGCCTGAGAGTGAGTGAGTTTGTGCATAGGCCATTCAATAGGATGCCTGGGTTTTTCGCCACCTTCCATCCCACCCGGATGGTTGGAATCCCCATTGTTTTTCACAGCCATGTGTTGTGGGGGCTCCTCTTCCTGGCACCAGTACTCCAGGCAGGGAGCTTGGTGTGGGAGACTAGGGTCCTAGCTCCTCCAGCGGAGCCTCCATGGCCAAGGTATCCTTCTGATTCTCAACCATCACACACAGGTTTGGGACCCATTCCACATCTCCAACCCTCCTACTAATCTTGACATGGCTTCTTTATATTTTTAGTTATGGGACTTCTGTTTGGCTAGACTTCAGATGGTTCTCCAGGTTCATTGTTCTATAATTTAGTTGTAATTTTAATGTGTTCAAGGAAGGACAGAGGCACCATGTTTATCTACTTTGCCATCTTGGATGTCACCGTCCTCTGCCCATTTTTAAATTGGATTTTTTTTTTGGTGTTAAGTTATATGAGTTCTTTATAAATGTGGGATATTAACCACTTAGTGAATATGTTGTTGGCAAATATCTTCTACCAATTGATGCTTTCTCTTTTCATTTTGTTGATGGTTTCCTTTGCTGTGCAAAACCTTTTAACTTTAAAGTAGTAGTCGTATTTATTTTTTCTTTCATTTCTCTTGCCCGAGGATATATATCTACAGAAATATTACTAAGAGTAATGCCAGAGATTTTACTGGCTATGTTTTCTTCTAGGAGTTTTATGGTTTAAGGTCTTATATTTAAATCTTTAATCCATTTTGAGTGTATTCTTGTATATGTTGTAAGAAGTTGGTCTAGTTCCTTTTGTTTTGCTTTTTTTTTTGCATGCATTTGTCCAATTTTCCCAACATCATATTGAAGAGACTGTCTTTACCTTATTGTATGTTCTTGCTTCCTTTGTCATAGATTAATTGACCATATATATGGGTTTATTTCTGGGCTCTCATTCTGTTCCACTAATCTATGTGTCTGTTTCTGTGCCAGTACCATGCCATTTTAATTACCATAGCCTTATAACATAGTTTCATACCAGATGGTGTGTTACCTCCAAGTTTGTTCTTTTTCTGAAGATTGCTTTGGATATTCGGGATCTTTTGTGGTTCTACAAATAAATTTTAAAATTCTTTCTTCTATTTCTATGAAAATTCCATTGGTATTTTGATAGGGATTGCACTGAATCTATAGATTGCTTTGGGTAGTATGGACGTTTTAATGGTGTTAATTCTTCCTATCCATGAGCATGATATGTGCTTTTATTGATTGTATGTTCTTCAATTTCTTTTACAATGTCCATATAATTTTCTAAATACAGGCCTTTTATATCCTTGGTTAAATTTTTTCCTGGTATTTTTTTTAATGTGATTATAAGTGGGATTGTTATCTTAATTTCTCTTTTTCATAGCTTGTTATTAGTGTATAAAAATGCAACCGATTTCTGTATAGACATATAAAAAGATGCTCAATGTAACTAGTTATCAGAGAAATGGAAATTAAAGCCACGATGAGATATCATCTCATACTTGTCAGAATGGTATCAATAAGTCAAAAAACAAGAAGTGTTGGTGGAGAAAAGAGGACGCTTGTGCATTGTTGGTGGGGTTGCAAGCTGGTGCAGCCACTGTGGAAGTTCTTCAAAAAATAAAAACTAGAAATACCTTATGACCCAGGAATTCCACTTCTGGGTATTTACCTGAATAAATCTAAAACACTAGTTTCAAAAGATATATGCATCCCTATGTTAATTTCAGTATTATTTATAACAGCCAAGTTATGGAAGCAACCTAAGTGTCCATCAATAGATGACTGGATAAAGAAATTGTGGTACATATATACAATGGAATGTTACTTAGCCATAAAAAAAATGAAATCTTAGTATTTGCCGCAACATGGATGGACCTAGAGGCTATTACATTAAGTGAAGTATGTCAGACAAAGAAAGACAAATACCATATTATTTCACATGGGTTGGAGAGCTGGGTGAAAATGGTGAAAGGATTAAGAAGTAGAAATTGATAAGTGATGTGACCCATGCACCAACTGAGCGTTCCTGACTCATCAGCCAGGAACACACTGAAAGGGTACCTGAGAGGACTGGATGGGAGACTGGAAAAGAAAGAGACTAGAAACGAAAGCTGGGGACATGAATTCCACCCAATGCTGATGGCAGAGAGTGGCCTCATTTATTATTTGTATACAGCTTTTATAGCAAAAGTAACTTTCCTAGGGTAGGGGGATTTGGGGACCTTGAGGGAGTAGCCCCCTCCTCTCAGGGAACAAATTCCTTGGAAGCAATCTTTCCGAAGTGAGACAAAACAAAGTATAGCAAGCAGAAAGTATTAACAGGATGGCCTTCCACTCTGTAGCTTTCAATGCCGTTGGCTGTTTTCTCCTCAGCAGCCAACCTTCCCACGCTGCTCACCAGGGCCTGAGAGCCTGTCAGCCTGCCAGCTCTCAGCCTTAACCCTTACTGCAGACCTCTAGCTCCCAGGCTTAACCCTTACTGCAGACCTCCGGCTCCCTACAGATAGGTACAAAAAAATCATGGGGTTGTAAAATGCAACATAGAGAATATAGTTAATAATATTATAATAACTATGTATGGTGCCAGGTGGGTACTACATTTATCAGGGAGCTCACTTCTTTAATTATATAAATGACTAACCACTATGTTGTACACATAAAACTAATTTAAAATAATTTTGAATGTCAACCATAATTGAAAATATTAAAATTAAAATAAAAAAAGATTAATATCAGTTTGTGTAAAAGTAACCAGATTTTATTACTGAACATTTAGGTAAATATTTAAATTGCCTGATTT
Source organism: Hipposideros armiger (assembly GCF_001890085.2). Classification (NCBI taxonomy): domain Eukaryota; kingdom Metazoa; phylum Chordata; class Mammalia; order Chiroptera; family Hipposideridae; genus Hipposideros; species Hipposideros armiger. The sequence continues at coordinate 1,224,590 of NW_017731656.1, forward strand.
GAAAAAGTTTGAATTGGTCTCATTAAAATATTAGTCTTTCAATTGAGAACTTTAAAAAATTATTAAATTTATTGGGATGACATTGGTTAGTAAAATTATGTAGGTTTCAAGTATACAATTCTATAATATATAATCTATATATTTCATTGTGTGTTCACCACCCAGAATCAGTTCTTTCATCACCATATATTTAACAAGGAAAATTGATTGAGAAATTAGTGAATACCAAGCACTGAACAAGAAACTTTATTTTAATGAGGGTAAGATTGCAAGTCTCTTCAAGGACTCCAGACTCTGTGCTTTTGGGTGGTATGGTGCCCTGACTCAGGCTTTTTCTCAGGATTCTGAGAAAGCCCATGGCTGTGTTGTGGCCATGAGCTGCATGGATATGCCTGTCCACAGTTTTCCATCTCAGGCTTGGGAGGATGCATGCTTCCTACCCTTCTGAATGGTATGATGAGCATCTCTGAGCAAAGGGTGCCATGGCTAGCACAGGGAGCAGAGAACACACTGTACTTACATGAGAGAAAGCTTTGTGGTAACTCTGGCCCTTTGAACCTGGCTTTCTTATGGGCCTTGCTCCCACATAGCTAAGACTGTAGCTATTCTGTCCATGAGACAAAGCTGCCACAGAGATGTTCACATGGTCCATGGACTTCAGACCTACTTTACTGCCACACAAAAAAGACAGGGAAATCTACCCAGGAGGACTCCCTGATCAGTGGCCCCCACTGCCAAGCTCCAAGTGAATGCTCAAGGCTTAAATTTAGGATTGGGAGACTAACCAGTAATGCAGTTCCTGCCACCAATCCAGGGGCACAGATAACCAGTCCCAGTCTGAATTTCTCATCCCACTGAACTTGGTCCCAGGTGCCACAATTGGGCTGCTTTCTTTCTTTATTATTTATTATCTTTTTTTTTTAACTTTTGACCCATTTCATCCATTTCTCCGAAGACATGCTACTCCCTGCCACCTCTAGCACAAACCAATCTCTTTTCTGTATCTATGAGATTATTATTATTATTATTGTTATTGTTATTGTTGTTATTATTATTATTGGTTTTGCTTTTGGGATTCCACATATGAGAGAGATATGGCATTTTCCTTTCTCTGTCTGACTTAGGAAGTTTGTTTCATTATATCATTTAATTATTTTATTAAGCTCTCACAAAAGTCCTAAGAAGTCACATTGATGTGAAAACTGAGACTCATGGTTATTAAATAACTTGCATATTTATGTGGTAGACATACAAACTAAGTTCTAACTCTAAATATCAAGATGCATCAATTCCAAAATTAACTTTTTGCTGCTAAGCTACCTCCTTAATGGCTTAACAACTAGCAAATAACTAGCCTTTTTATTTCATTGTTTATTAAAGTAGAATGGACACACAATGTTATATTAATTTCTGGTGTACAACATATTGATTCCACTCTTATATAGCTTATGAAATGATTACCACAATAAGTCTACTAAAAGTCTGTCATCATGCAAAGTTATTAAGATACTATTCACTATATTCCTTATGCTTTGCCTTATTTATTTTATAACTGGTAGATTGTACTTCTTAATCCGCTCACCTTTTCATCCAACCCAGACACCCCTCCCCAAAATAATGGCAACCATTACTTTTCTGTGTCCATGAACCTGCTTTGTTTATTTGTTTTATTGTTTAGATTGCACATGTAATTGAAATCATACAGTATCTGTCTCTCTGTGTCTAACTTATTTCATATATTGGGTTGTTGGAAAAGTCATGACGTATTTTTTTCTATGTTTTTCAAAGGTCATTTATTTATAATTGCTCATTCATAGAAAGACCTGTCTTTATTGGCAAAAAACTAAACAAGGTGCTGATTTACAGACTCATATGAACTGAACGTTATACCATGCAAGGAGTTTTGAAGAGAGCAAAACAAATGGAAATCTGATAGTGCAACGTCAGGCGAGTATGGTGGGTGTGGCAACACATCCCATCCAAGCTCCAATAATTTTTGACGAGTGATCAATTTTGTGTGTGGTCTCGCGTTGTCGTGATGGAACACAACTCCTTTACAATTAACAAGCTCTTGATGTTTCTTGATGATGGGTTCATTCAAACTGTCCAATTGCCAACATTACACATTCAAATTGATTGTTTGGTTCTTTGGCAGGAGCTTGAAAAACACAACACCTTTAACATCCCACCACACTGAGAGCATAACCTTCCTCTGATGAGTGTCTGCTTTTGATGTTGTTTGAGGAGAATCATCACATCGGGACCAAGACCGTTTGCACACTACATTGTTGTAAACAATCCACTTCTCATCACCAGTTATCAATCACTTCAAAAAAGGATCATTTTCCTCATGTTTAATGAACATATTGCAGATGTTTATATGTGCTGTCAAATGAACTTTTTTGAATTCATGAGGAACCCAAATATCGAGCTTGCTTACATATCCCAGCTTCTTCAGGTGGTCATGAAAGCTTGAATGATGGATGTTCAATGTTTCTGAAATCTCTTGTGTCATGTAATATGGTTTTGACTTGATTAATGCCTTTATTTTGTTGTCATCAACTGCGGTGGGCCTCCCTGACCGAGAAGCGTCGTTAATTTCAAAGTCGCCAGCACGGAATTTTGTGAACCATCATTGCACTGACGTTCTTTTTTTTTTCAGTAAAATAATCATATAATTTTATTTTTCACTTTTAAAATATAGGTTGACATTTGCCAAAAAGAATAAAATGAAAATAATAATCACTAGTCACTTTACCAATACCTTTTTTTCTTTTAATTATTTTTTATTATGAAATACACATTTTTTAGAATTAGTTTCATCTGTACAACACAGTTCAATAGTTATACTTTTTACCCCTTGAAGTGACAAACCCCCTCCCCCAATCCGCCACCACACTTCCCCCCAATATCATATCTATAATAGATATCTATTACAATTCCCTTGACTCCACTCCGACACTACACTCCACATCCCATGACTATATATATATTCACTTATAGTTGACATACAATATTATACAACATCAGCTTCAGGTGTACAGTGCAGTGATCAAGCCTCTTCCCCAT
>NW_017731656.1:1230815-1232555 GCF_001890085.2 Hipposideros armiger
TTTTTCTTGGTGAGTCTGGCTAAGGGTTTGTCAATTTTGTTTATCTTTTCAAAAAACCAGCTCTTGGTTTCATTGATCTTTTGTATTGTTTTTTTGGTCTCTATTTCATTTATTTCTGCTCTGGTCTTTATTATTTCATTCCTTATACTCCCTTTGGGCTTGTTTTGCTGTTCTTTCTCCAGTTCCCTTAGGTGTAAACTTGTCTGTTGATATGAGATTGTTCTTGTTTCTTTAGATAGGCCTGCATTGCTATGAATTTTCATCTTAAGACTGCTTTCACTGCATCCCATAGATTTTGAGTTTGTGTTTTCATTTTCGTTTGTCTTGAGATAGTTTTTTATTTCTTCCTTGATCTCAGTTTTGACCCACTCGCTATTTAGTAGCATGTTATTCAGTCTCCATGTATTTAAGTGCTTTCCAGGTTTCTTTTTATAAATGATTTCTAGTTTTATAGCATTATGATCAGACAATATGCTTGATATGACTTCAGTCTTCTTAAATTTATTGAGACTGGTTTTGTGTCCTAACATGTGGTCTATCTTGGAAAATATTCCATGTGCACTTGAGAAGAAAGTATATTCTGTTGCTTTGTGGTGAAATGCTCTAAAATTATCAATTAAATCCAGCTGGTCTAAAGTGTCATTTAAGGCCACTCTTTCCGTGTTGATTTTCTGTCTTGAGGCTCTGTCCATTGGTGACAACGGAGCGTTGAATTCCCCTACTACGATAGTGTTGCTGTTGATCTCTGACTTTATGTCTGTCAAAATCTGTTTTATATATTTAAGAGCTCCTATGTTGGGTGCACAGATGTTTACTAGGGTTATGTCCTCTTGTTGAATTGATCCTTTTATTATTATATAGTGTCCTTCTTTGTCTTTTATTGTGTTCTTCATTTTAAAGTCTATTTTGTCTGAAATAAGTATTGCTACTCCCGCTTTTTTCTCATTTCCAGTTGCGTGAAATATCTTATTCCATCCCTTTACTTTCAGTCTGTGTGTGTCTTTGATCTGAGATGAGTCTCTTGTGAACAGCATATGCAAGGGTCCTGTTGTTTTTATCCACTCAACCACTCTACGTCTTTTGATTGCAGTATTTATTGCATTCACATTTAAAGTGACTATTGATAGGTGCATATTTATTGCCATTTTGTTATTTGTATTTCTGATCTTCCTGGGTTAGCTTCTTTTCCCCTTTCTTCTGTTTAAAAAAGCCATTTTAGCATTTCCTGCAATGCTGACTTGGTGGTAACGAATTCCTTAAGTTTATTTTTTCCTGAGAAGCTCTTTATCTCTCCTTCAATTTTAAGTGATAGCCGTGTGGTGGGTATAGCAACCTTGGTTGTAGGCCTTTATTTTGCATCACTTTCAATATTTTCTGTCAATCACTTCTGGCCTGCAGGGTTTGTGTAGAAAAGTCAGCTGTTAGTCTTATTGGAGTTCCTTTGTATGTAACCTGCTGTCTTTCTCTTGCTGCTTTCACGATTCTGTCTTTGTCTTTAACCTTTGACATTTTTACTATGATGTGTCTTGGTGTCGACCTGTTTGGGTTCAGCTTGTTTGGAACTCTATGCACTTCCTGCGCTTGTATGTCAATTTCCTTCACCAGGGAAGGGAAGTTCTCAGTCATTATTTCTTCAAATACATTCTCGATCCCTTGCTTCTTCTCTTCTCCTTCTGGTATTCCTATGATGCGAATGTTGATGTGCTTGATGTTGTCCCACAGGTCTCTTAAACTATTTTC
>NW_017731656.1:1232630-1267270 GCF_001890085.2 Hipposideros armiger
TTTCCTTTTTGTTGTTCCAACTGGGTGATTTCTGCTATTTTGTCTTCTAAATCACTGATCCAATCCTCTGCTTCATCTAATCTACTGGTGATTCCTTCGAATGTGTTCTTCATTTCAGTTATTGTATTCTTTAGTTCTACCTGGTTGTTTTTTATGATTTCTGTATCCTTTATGTCCTCCTTAAGTTCCTGGAACATTCTTATCATGTGTTCTAAACTGTGTCTCTGAAAGGTTGGATACCTCTGTTTCATTTAGTTGCATTTCTTGAGGTTTCTTCTGATCTTTTACATGGGACGTGTTTCTTTTTTCTTCATTCTGGCTGTGAGTCTGATTGCTTCGATGTATTAGATCACGTAGAAAGAAAAAAAAAGAAAGAAAAACAGAGAAAAAGGGAGGTAAAAGGAAAAAGAATAAAAGGGGGGCTCTCTGCCTGCTTTAATCTGCGTACCACTTGCTCAGCAATAGAGAGATTCTGGGTGACTCAGCACCAGGTGTTGAGGGAGAAAGCTCAGTGCGTCATGTGCCGACCTCCTGCTAGACTTGAAGTAAGCATCCCACAACTAGTTTCTGTGTGCTCTGGAACCGTGCTCACCACCAAAAATCCTCACATGTTGTTGAGGGCTATCTATTGCTCCAAAAAATCCTCTGTGGCCTGCAGAGGTAGGAGCCAGGGACCAGGAGCTCAGGGTGACCCTGACAACACAGCTCTAGGTGGGCGGGACAGGCCCTCAAGGCACCACAGGGTGTGGTCAGTGGCCCCCACCAAGTCAGAGCAGCATGCACTCCTGCATCAGCAGCCAACCCACACAAACTCGTCTGGAAAGCCCAGCTGAATCACGCAGGTGCACAGCTCGTGGCCCTACACTCCCAGGAAAACTCCCTGTCTCAGCCTGTCCCAATCAGCCGCTCAAAGATCAGGCTGAGCAGTCCGACAGCCAGTTGCCACCCAGAAAACTCCACACGCATAGTGTGGAAATTGGGGACCCAAGGCGAGTTGCCCACTTCCGGGTCTCAATAAGCAGTCTGTTGTAGTTGGAGCCCGCTTGCCCGGCGTTTCCCTGGCTAGGCAGCACAAACAGTATGGAGGATGGGGATCCAAGGCCGCATGTGCGTGCACTCACGCACACACGCACTCTTGCACCAATTCCAGCAGACCAACGCAGGCCCAGACCTGAGCCTCTGTGGGAGGGCCCAGCCCTGAAAAACTGGCGGCCTCCTGCACACTACATTGTACCCCTGGTACAATGGTCCCAAAACCCTCCAGCTCCTGTGCCAAAAGCACTCAGCTCAGTCCTTCCTGCAGGCTCCTGTGTCACGCTCACACAGCCACTCCCTCCACCAGGAACCAGGTGAGTGCTCACCAGTGAGCAAGTCAGTTTGCTGGCTCCACTGGTTCTCCAGCTGCCCTCTGCCTCACCGAGCTGAGCAAAGAGAGTCCTCACTATTTTCTACTTCCACTATCGTAGAACTCCTCTTCCCGGCAAAGTAACTCTGGGGTGGTGAGCGTGGTGTGGGGCCGGAGGGTCTCTCCCCCAACTGGAGAAGCCTCCCCACCACTGAGGTGTCCCTCACGGGTTTTGCCCTCTCTTGTCTCAGCCTCTCCTACAGTACTTGACGTGGCCTCCTCTTTAAGTCCTTCGTTTAGAGGTTCTGTTCATCTATGTTCCAGGGAACTTCCGAGGTTGAATATCTTATAAATTATTTGTAATTTTGGTGTGATCTTGGGAGATAGTCAGCACAGCAGCTGTCTATTCCGCCACCTTCCCGGAAGTCCATCTGGCACTGACGTTCTTGTAGAGCACTGTCACTGTAAACTTTATGCAACTTTTCACAAGCTTGACATGCGCTTTTCCCTTTATGGTAGTAAAACAGTAAAATATTGTGAAAATGCACAGTTTTGTCTTTCACCTTCAACTTGTTGTAATATCTCCAAACTCAACCAATTTGCTCATTTTTTTTCAGAATGAAGCTAGAACTGTCAGCTGTCAAATGACATAGCAATAACATAGATGCAAATCACTCTAGTACTTCCAAAAATGAACTAACGCCATCTGTCACAAACATGCATCATGACTTTTCCAACAACCCAATATATAACACCATCTAGGTCCATTCATGTTGTCCTAAATGGCAAGATTTCATTCTATTTAATGACTGAGTAATATTGCAATATATATATATATATATATATATATATCACATCATCTTTATCCATTCATTTATTGATGGACACTAAGTTTGCTTTCATATTTTGAATATTGTAAATTATGTTCCACTGAACATAGTGGTACATGTATCCTTTTTTTCTTTTTTTTTTTTAGGTTAGGGACACAGTTACATTTACGGTTAGAGTTGGGGTTAGGGACAGGGTTAGGGTAAAGGTTAGGGTTAGGGTTAGGGACAGGGTTAGGATTAGAATTGGGCACAGGGTTAGGGTTGGAGTTATTGACACTGTTACTGTTAAGGTTAGAATTAGGGTTAGGGACAGGGTTAGGGTTAGGGTTAGGGTTCTATATCTTTTTGAATTAGTGTTTTTGTTTTCTTCAGATAAATACTCAGAAGAGGGATTGGTAATTGGGGGATCATATACTAGTTCTATTTTTAATTTTTTGAGGAGCCTCCTTACTGTTTTCCATAGTGGCTGCACCATTTACATTGCAATCAACAGTCCCAAGGGTTCCTTTTTTCTACGTCCTCACCAGCACTTGTTATTTGGTGCGTGCTAATATCTCTTTGTGTTTTTTATTTGCATTTCCCTTATGGTTAGTGATATTGAACATTTTTTCATATACCTGTGTGGCCATCTGTATGTCTTTGGAGAAATGTCTATTCAGGTCCTCTGCCCATTGTTAATTAAATTATTTGTTTTTTGGGGTTTCCTTTTTAGATTTTATTGGGGAATTGGGGGAAGGGGGACAGACAAGTTGCTGTCATTTTTGTTCTTCAGTCTAGTTGTGGAGGATGTTGCTTCACTGGCCCATGTTGGTATCATTTTGCTCTACCCGGGTGAGGCAGATCGGTCACCAGCCTCTGGACGGTCACTCACGGCAGCTCTTGGCAGCTCACACTGGCTGCTGGCCGCTCAAGCTGGCTGCTGGCCACACACGGTAGCTTATGGCAGCCCACTGCCGCAGGGACTGCAGCCTACGCCGTCACTGGCGACTCATGGCAGCCCAGCTTCAGGTTGAGCTGCTGCTCACCATCTTAGCTGGAGAGGGCACAGCGTCACTGGCCCTCATGTGGGATCTGAACCGGGGCCCTTCTGCTCAGAGCTGGCGTCCCAAGTTAGCTCTTAACCAATGCGCCACTCGGCTGGCCCTGTTTTGTTTTTAATGTTGAATCATATGAGTTCTTTAAATATTTTGTATTTAACCTCTTATAAGACATCATTTGCAAATATTGTCTCTCATTCAGTAGGTTGATTTTTCATTTTGTTATTTTGCGTCACTGTGCAGAAGCTCTTTAGTTTGATGTAGTCCCATTTGTTTATTTTTACATTTTATTATCATTATTATTAATCTCAGGTATACAAAACAATGCAATAGTTATCCTTTTCACCCCTCACAAAGTGACAACACCCGTCCTCTCACCCACTGCCCCCCAACACCCAATATCATACATATCTATTACAATTCCATTGACTCTATTCCCACACTATACTCCACATCCCATGACTATATATGTATTAAATTATAGTTGACATGTAATATTATTCAATGGCAGCTTCAGATGTACAGTGCAGTGGTCAGGCCTCTACACCATCCATGAAGTGGTCATCCTAACAAGACATGAGACCATCTGGTCCTCTAAAAAATATTTACAACATTATTGATTATATTCCCCAAACTGTCTTTTCTATCCCTGAGGCAATATTGTAGTTACCAATTTATGTTGTCTCGTCCCTTCCCCTTCTCCCTCATCCTCATTTTTGCCCCATCTAGCAATCATCAGTTTTTCCTTTCTGTCTCTGAGAGTATTTCTGCTTACATTACTCATTTATTCAGTTCTTTAGAGTCCACATATAAGTGAGATCATATGGTATTTGTCTTTCTCTGACTGACTTATTTCACTTAGCATAATGTTCTCTAGGTCCACACATATCATTGCAAATGGTACGATTTCCTTCTTCTTTATAGCTGAGTAATACGCCATTGTGTAAATGTACCAAAGTTTCTTAATCCAGTCATCTACCGATGGGCATTTTGGTTGTTTCCAAATCTTGGCTATAGTAAATAGTGCTGCAATGAACATAGGGTTGCATATATTTTTTGAAATTACTGCCATGTTTTTTTCTGGATAAATACCTAAGAGTGGAATTGCTGGGTCATAAGGTAGTTCCATTTCCAGTTTTTTGAGATATCTCCATACTGATTTCCATAGTGGCTGCAACAATCTGCCATCCCACCAACAGTGCAGCAGGGTTCCCTTTTCCCCACAACCTTGCCAGCACTTATTGTAATTTCTTAAAATTTTTTGTATTTCTGTGGTTTTCTGTTGTACTTCACCTCTTTCATTCCTTTTTTTACTAATTGAGTCCTCTTTTTTTTATGTATGGCTAGAGGTTTGTCAATTTTGTTTATCTTCTCAAAAAACCAGCTCTTGGTTTTGTTGATCTTTTGTATTGTTTTTCTGGTCTCTATTTCATTTATTTCCACTCTGGTCTTTATTATCTCCTTCCTTGTACTCCCTTTGGGCTTATTTTGCTGTTTTTTATTTCCAGTTCCCTGAGGTATAAGGATAGCCTGTTGATTTGAGATTTTTATTTCTTCTTTAGGTAGGCCTGCACTGCTATGAACTTCCCTCTTAGGACTGCTTTTGCTGCATTCCAGAGAGTTTGGGTGTGGTGTTTTCATTTTCGTTTGTCTCAAGGTATGTTTTGATTTCCTCCTTGATCTCATTTTTTACCCACTCGCTGTTTAGTAGAATGTTATTTAGCCTCCGTGTATTTGTGTGCTTTCCGAATTTCTTCTTATAATTGATTTCTATTATTTTCATAGCATTGTGGTCAGAGAAGACTCTTGATATGACTTCAATCTTCTTAAATTTATTGAGACTTGTTTTGTAGCCTAACATGTAGTCTATCTTGGAAAATGTTCCATGTGCACTTGAGAAGAATATATATTCTGTAGTTTTGAGGTGAAATGCTCTGAAAATATCAGTTAAACCCAGCTGGTCTAATGTGTCATTTAAGGTCGCTGTTTCCATATTGATTTTCTGTCTGGAGGATCTGTCCATTGGTGACAGTGGGGTGTTGAAGTTCCCTACTATGATGGTGTTACTATTGTTCGCCATCTTTATGTCTGTCAATATCTGTTTTATATATTTAGGGGTTCCTATGTTAGGTGCATAGATATTTACTAGGGTTATGTCCTCTTGTTGACTCGATCCCTTTATTATTATGAAGTGCCCTTCTTTTTCCTTTTTTATATTCTCCAATTTAAAGCCCATTTTATCTGATATAAGTATTGCTACTCCAGCTTTTTTCTCAGTTCCATTTGCATGAAATATTTTACTCCATCCCTTTCCTTTCAGCCTGTATGTGTCTTTTGATCTGAGGTGAGTCTCTTGTATACAGCATATGCAAGGGTCTTGGTTTCTTATTTATTCAGCCATCCTATGTCTTTTGACAGGAGCATTATTCCATTTAGTTTTAATGTGATTGATAGGTGCGTATTTATTGTCATTTTGTTATTTGTGTTTCTGGTCTTCGTTAGTTAGGTTGTTTTTCTTTTTCTGCTGCTTAAAGAAGCCCTTTTAACATTTCCTGCAATGCTGTCTTGGTGGTAATGAATTCCTTTAGCTTATCCTTTTCTGGGAAGCTCTTTATCTCTCCTTCAATTTTAAATGATAACTTTGCTGGCTAAAGCAATCTAGGTTGCAGGCCTTTGTTTTTCATCACTTTGAAAACCTCCTGTCACTCCCTTCTGGTCTGTCAAGTTTCTATAGAAAAGTCGGCTGATATACTTATGGGGGTGCGCTTGTAAATAACTTGCTGCCTGTCCCTTGCTGCTTTTAGGATTCTGTCTTTGTCTTTCACCCTTGCCATTTTCACTATAATGTGTCTTGGTGTAGGCCTATTTGGGACCATCTTGGTTGGGACTCTGCACTTCCTGGGCTTATGTCAATTTCCTTTGCCAGGTTAGGGGACTTTTCAGACATTATTACTTCGAATATGTTCTCGATCCCTTGCTCCCGCTCTTCTCCTTCTGGTATTCCTGTGATGCATATGTTGTTGCACTTGATGTTATCACCCAGCTCTCTTAAACTATTTTCAATGTTTTTTAGTCTTTCTTTCTTTTTGTTGTTCCACTTGGATGATCTCTGCTATCTTGTCTTCTAAGTCACTGATTCAATCCCCTGCTTCATCCAATCTGCTAGTAATTTCATCAAGTTTGTTATTTAATTCAGTAACTTTATTGTTTAGTTCTAGCTGGTGGTTTTTATGATTTCTCTATCCTTCTTTAAATTCTCATTAATTTCCTTGAACATTTTAATAATCAGTGTTCTGAACTCTGTTTCCAATAGTTTGTTTACCTCTATTTCCTCTAGTTCCACTGATTCAAGAGGTTTTTTCTGTTCTTTTATTTATGATGTCTTTCTTTGTTTCCCCATTCTAGCTTACTCTTTGTGATTGCTTTGATGTAATAGGTAGATCCCCTAGGTCTCTCAGTCTTTTCTGGGTGGACATATGTGTTATGCATCCTTTATACTTTAATTACTCAGTCTCCCTTTTCTCCTGTGCATGTGTATCAGAGGTGTTCCTTGTCTTCTATGTATTCTCCTGTTGAAGTTGAGCTTTGATTGCTTTTGGTTTGTCAGTAGGTGGGATTGACTCCCAGGCTGACTAGCTGTGAGGATTAGCTGTGTCCACAGTTTATGAGCTGTTGTGTGAGGGTTGATCCCTCCAATGAGGCTTGGCTCCTATGGGCTCTTGTGCCTGTAGCGATTTTACTTTGGGTGTGACTCTTGTAGGTCAAACCCAGTAATGCTCTGGTTTTATCTACAGTTGGCCTCTGGGTGTGATGATTCTTGTGCCTCTTTGGCTAGGCCCTGCTGCAGAGTGATTTTAGAGCAAAACAGATCAACAAGCACATCCACAATAGCCACCAAAGGAAAGTAGATACTCTCACATGTAAAAAACAACCAACAATCTACACTCAACATGTACAGAAATATCAAATATACAAAAGAAGAAAACAAAGAAACAAAAACAAAACAACAACAGAAGAACAAAAACTAAACAAAATAAAATAAAATATAAAATAAAAAATAGAATAAACACGAGAAACAAAATAGCAACACCTCCCAAAAAATTGCAGAAAAATGGAAACAGGGAGAAAAAGTAGAGCATTAAAAAGAAATAAGAAAAGAGGGAGAGAGAGAAGGTAGAAAAGAAAGAACAAAAGAAAGAGGAAAAATATATATATATAGGTGTTTACACACACATATATGTGGACATATATATCCACATATATACACCTATATATATGCCTATATTAAAAAGTAAAAATTATAATAATGAAACAGAAAAAAACAAAAACAACCAAAACAAGCAACCAAAGAAATTCCCAAAACACCCAAAAACAACAAAACAACAAAAACAAAAAACACGCCCCCCCCAAAAAAAAGGGTAAAAAAAACAGTGCCAGTCTTGGCTAAAGTCCACCAAGCTCTCTCCACGTTGTCCTCTGCTATACCAAAACTCCTCTGCATCTTGTTGGGGCAGAGCCGGCCACCTGGCACCTAGAGTGACCCTGGTAATGCAGGTCTATTGTGGATGAGTGGGGTTATGAGGTGTGATTGGTAGTTTTTACAAAGTCAATGCCGTATCTGCTCTCACCTGCCCAGAGGCACGCTGAGTGCTGCGCAACCAGAAGGCTTGATTTGCGTCTTCCAGCACTCTTTCTGCTGGAGGCTGTGGGGGTGTGATATTTCAGAGCTGCTAAAAGCCGCCTGCTGGGGGGCCTATGAGTAACTCAGCAGCTGAAGTTGTCCTGCCTCCCAAGCCATGCAGGAGGGGTGGGGGCGGGTAGGTAGACTCACACTCCGCAGCCTCTTCTCATGCAGTTTGTCAACTCCCTGGGAGTAGGAGCACTTCTGTAATCTGATCCTACTCCTCCATTCAGGGGTCAGTTTAAAACTGACATGGCAGGGGCCAACGTTTCTGAAGGAAGGTGGAGGTGGGTTCTTATCTATGCAGTTGTTTTTTGCTTTCTGTCTGAGAAAAAAGAAAAAAAAAGTCCCACCACTGTTCTGAGCTGAGGCTTCTGCCTCAGACTCTCCAGCCGAGCTGCTGCACTCCGGGAAGTACTGCAAAGGCACAGGGACTGAACCCACCCTGGCGCTGCAACACTCTCCGCTCTTCCTCCTGTTCCGCGTCTCCGCAGCTGCAGGTTGTGGGCTGCGTCTCCATGGTCTCACTCCCCTCTTCCACCATCCTCCCAGTCTGGGCTCCGAGGAGATCCTGTTGCACTCCCAGTGGGACCGGGTGGGCACAGGGACTGAGCCCGCGCTGGTGCTGCAACGCTCTTCACTCTGTCTCTTGGGGTCCCGTGTCTCTGCGCCATGGGTGCAGACTGCACCTCTGCACGCATGTCTCCCCTCCCTCTTCCCCCTCGCCTCGCCTGAGGCTTCTGCCTCAAACTGCAAACAGTAGCGCTCTTGCTGCTCTCTAGGTGGGCCGCAAGGCGCAGGGAGTGAACCAAGGGAATACTCTCGGATCTGCTGTCTGAGGCCCCGTGTCTCAGCAGCCGCAGGTGCGGGCTGCGCCTCCACAAGTCTAGCCTCCCTCTTCCTCCACTTGCCCGGTCTGCCCACCTTCTAGTAATCACTGTGCGAGTCTCTTAGCTGCTCTGTGTGATGAGTAGAGGTTCATTTGAAGAGTTACAGCTGTTCAAATTGCAGCAATTTCCAGGGGAGAACTCAGGGAGCCCTCCTCACAGCCGCTATTTTCTTCCTTCATCCCGGTTTATTTTCACTTTTGTTGCCCTTAACCTAAAAAGAAATATCAAAAAAATTTTTACTAAGACATATGTCAAAGACTTTACTGCCTGTTTTATTCTAGGAATTTTATAGTTTCAGGTCTTACATTTAAGTCTTTAAGTTATTTTGAGTTTATTTTTGTTTTTGTTGTAAAAATGGTCCGATTTCATGGTTGTCTCCCCACTCCCCATTTAGCTGTCCAGTTTTCCCAACACAATTTATAGAAGACATTTTCTTTTCCACAATGTATATTATTGAGTCCTTTGTCATTAATTGACCATATAAGTGTGAGTTTATTTATGATATCTTTATTCTATTACACTGGTTTATGTGTCTATTTTTGTGACAGTACCATATTGTTTTGATTACTATGGCTTTGGAGGATAGTTTGAAATCAGGGAGCATTATACTTCCTACTTTGTTATTCTGAATATTGCCTTGGCTATTCAGGGTTTTTTGTGGCTCCATACAAATTTTAGGATTATTTGTTCTAATTTTGTGAAAAATGTCATTGGTATTTGGGTACAGATTGCATTAAATCTACATATCAATTTGGGTGGGATGGACATTTTAATGATATTAGTCCTTCCAAACCATGAGCACAGTATAACATTCTATTGATTTGTGTCATCTTCAGTTTTTTTTTTCAGCATCTTATAATTTTCAAAGTACAGGTCTTTCACCTTCTTAGTAAAATTTATTTCTAGGCGTTTTATTATTTTTGATGTAATTGTAAATTGGATTGTTTCCTTAATTTTTCCTTTTGATAATTGTTAGTGTCTAGAAACACAACAGGTTTCTATATATTTTGTATCCTGCAACTTCATTGAATTTATTTATTTGTTCTAACAGACTTTTTGTGGAGTCTTAAGATTTTACATATATAGTACACTGTCATCTGCAAATAGTGACAGTTTTACTTCTTTCTTTCCAATTTGGATGGCTTTTTATTTATTTATTTTTTACCTTTCTGTTTTCTGTGCCTACAACTTCCAATGCTATGTTGAATAAAAGTGGTGCGAGTGGACATCCTTGATTTGTTTTTGACATTGTAGAAAAAAAAGTTTTCAGCTTTTCACAAATGAGTATAATATTTGCTGTAGATTTGTCGTATATGTCCTTTATTATGTTGAGGCATGTTTGTTTTATACCCACTTCATTGGGAGTTTGTTTCATATATGGATGTTGAATTGTTGTCACATGTTTTTTTCTGCATCTATTGAGATCATCATGTGGTTTTTTTCCTATTTTATTAATGGGGTGCATCATGTTTATTGATTAGCAAACATTAGCCATTATGCATCCCTTTATTAAATCCCACTTGATTTTGGTGTATGATCCTTTGAATGTATTGTTGAATTCAGTTTGATAATATTTTATTGAGGGTTTTTGCATCTATATTCATCACAGATATTGGCCTTATAATTTTGTCTTCCTTTAGAGTCCTTATCTAGTTTTTATATCAGTGTAATGCTGGCCTCATAGAATGTGGTTGAAAGCATTCCTTCATTTTCAAATTTTTGGAAAAAATTGCGAAAGATAGGTATTAAGTCTTCTTTAAATTTTTGGTAGAATTCACCTGCAAAGCCATCTGGCACTGAACTTTTATTTGTTTAAAGTTTTTTTACTACTGATTTTTTTTTTACTCATAATTATTCTATTCAAGTTTCTGTTCATTTATGATTCACTCTTAGAAGACAATGTTTCTAGGGAAAAAAATCCATATTATCTAGCTGTTCATAGTATTGTATTATACTCTTTTGTATTTCTGTTGTAACTTCTCTTATTTCTCATTTTATTTTATTATTTATACCCTCTCTTTTTCATAATGAGTCTGGTCAAATGTTTATCAAACTTTGTATTTTCAAAAAAACAGCTCTTAGTTTAATTAATATTTTATTTTCTTTCTTTTTTTTAAGTCTTTTCTTCATTTATTTCCACTATGATTTTTATTCTTTTCTTTTACTAACTTTAGACCTTGTTTTTTCTTCTTCTGGTTCCTTTAGGTGTAAGGTTAGATAGTTTATTTAAGATTTTTCATGTCTCTGGGGTAGGCTTTTATTATTCTAAACATCTTAGTCATGTTTCTTCAGCCTCCCATAAATTTTGAAAAGTTGTGTTTTCAGTTTCATTTGTTTCAAGGTTTTTTTTTGTTTGTTTATTTCTTTGTTCTTTTCTTTTTTTATTTCCCATTTGATTTCCTCTTTAATCCTTTGGTTGTTTAGTTGAATATTGCTTATTCTTCACATATTTGTGTTTTCTCCAGTGTTCTTTTTGTATGTGATTTCTAGTTTTATATTGTTGTGGTTGGAAAATATGCTTGATATAATTTCAATGTTCTTAAATTTATTGAAACTTGTTTGTGGCCTAGCATGTGATCTATCCTGAAGACTGTTCAATGTGCTGTTTTTAGATAAAATGTTCTATTTATATCTATTATATATATATATATATATATATATATATATATATATTAATTTAAAACCAATGTGCCCTGCTGATTTTCTGTTTGGATAATCTATTCATGTAAGTGGATGTTAAAGTTTCCTACTATTATTTAATTAATTATTTATTTAATTATTTAATTGGGGAATTGAGGGAGAGGAACAGCATTGAGGAATTGGGGAAGGGGAACACACAAGTTGCTATCCTTTTTTGTTCTTCACTCCAGTTGTGGAGGACGTTGCTTCACTGGCCCATTATCATTGCACTCTTCCTGGGTGAGGTGGATCGGTTGCCAGCCTCTGGACGGCCACTCACGGCGGCTCTTGGCAGCTCTCTTTTTTTTCTGGACACCAATTCTCACCAACCACTTTCTCTTAGGTATTTAGGTATTGTAGCCTTGGGCTACAATAAGATACTCCATGTGAAATAACCCAATAAAAGTGAATTATTGACCTGTAATTGTAGTTTGAAAATGAGTAGGTGTATTGATCCAGTGCCAGTTCTGACATCATGACAAGCAATGCATGAAGGAAAGATACATGCAAATATGGTTTTCTCAAACTAAGCTGAAGCTTATACTCCCATGTTTTCCTCTATCTTCAAGGTAAAATTGTTTGCGTAAGTGTATACATCTTCTCACTATGAAGCAAAAATCCTCTGAGTTAAGAACTTTTGCATAGCTTGTTTTTCATTTCCATTTGCCCCAAGTAGCTCGGTTGGTTACAATCTCATGTCATGATCACAGATTTTATCTTGATATGGAAGAGTAAACCTTGCACAAATTAAAACTGCCTCGTGATCTGTATTCCCTCCCACTGCATGGTCATTTGAAATTATGTTTTGTTAGTGATATAGAGCTTGAGTAAAATGGTCTGGCAGGCACTGCAAAATATATTTCTCATTCTCAACAAATAGCAGTACAATAAAGCATTGGCACTCTAAACATGCCTATAAAAATATGTTGTTTTGAGAATAATTTACTTACCTGGGTTGCTTAGAATTTACTCCTTTAGGCACCAAAACTATATTTTTAAAATTTGAACCACTTTGGATAAAAACTTTTCTAAATTGTAATAATGGTGTAGTTTCCCTGAATTCAGGATGAATGAGATGTTACTATTACAATAGTTTTATCATTTATAACAATGAATACTATTTATTACAATTTTAGAATTTTCAAAGCACTTTACATATAATATTGAATTTTATAACAATATTTACTTTTATGTTAAGATTTCTTTTTATGTTAAATGTTAAAGTGCATGATGTATCTTGGCATAAACATATGTTTTAATTATCCTCTGTATATCCTGAAGTCTAATTACTGGGTCATATGGTAGCTCTATTTTTAATATTTTGAAGTGCTGCCAAACAATTTTTAAAGTGGCTGTACCATTTTATATTCTCAGCAACAGTGTATAAAAGTTCTAATTTTTTCACATGATTACCAACACTTGTTATTTTCTACTTTTTTTTTTATTATGAGCCATCCTAGTGATGTAAACTGCTATCTAATTGTGGGTTTTATTTGTATTTAACTGGTGGCTAATAATTTTTTGCATATTTTTGTGCTTATTAGCCATTCATGAATCATTTTTTCAATTAAAGTTTATTGGGGTGACAATTGTTAGCAAATTTACATAGGCTTCAGGTGTACAATTTTGTAATACATCATCTTTTTGTCACATTGTATGTCCACCACCCAGAGTCAGTTCTTCTTCCATCACAATGTATTTGATCCTGATTTTCCTCATCTACCACCCTCCTCCCCCCTTACCCTCTGGTAACCACTAGACTATTGTCTGTGTCTAGAGTATTTGTTTCTTCATTTCTTTATCTTGTTCTTTTGTTATTTTCAGTTTTATATACCACATATCAGTGAAATCATATGGTTCTCAAATTTTTCCGTCTGGCTTATTTTGCTTAGCATAATAATTTCCAAATCCATCCATGTTCTTACAAATGACACTGTCTCCTCTTTTCTGATGGCAAAATAGTATTCCACTTTGTATAAATACCACATCTTCTTTATCCAATCATCTATTGAAGGACACGAGTTGTTTCCATGTCTTGGCCACTGTAAATAAAGCTGCAATGAACATCAGTGAACATATATCTTTATGAGTTAATGTTTCCAGATTTTTTGGGTAGATACCCAGGAGAGGGGTTGCTGGGTCATATGGTAATTCTACTCTTAGGTAATTCTACTCTTATTTTTTTGAGGAAAATTTACACTGCCTTCCATGACGGCTGCACTAATCTGCATTCCCACCAACGGTCTTTGAGGGTTTCTTTTTCTCCACAGCCTCTTGAGCACTTGTTCTTATTTTTGTTGTTGATGATAGCCATTCTAACTGGTGTAAGGTGATATCTTATTGTAGTTTTTATTTGTATTTTCCTGATAATTGGTGATGTTGAGCATTTTTTTGTCTATTGGCCATTTGTATGTCTTCTTTGGAAAAATGTCTATTCAGGTCATTTGCTCATTTTTTAATAGAATTGTTTGATTTTTTATTGTTGGGTTGTATGAGTTCCTTACATATTTTGGATATTAGCCCCTAATCAGAAGCACTGTTTGCAATAATCTTCTCCCATTCTGTTGGTTGCCTCTTTTTTTTGTCGGTGGATTCTTTTGTTGTGTAGGAGCTTTTAAGTTTGATAAACTTTCATTCATTTATTTTAGCTTTTACTTCCCTTGTTTTTGAAATCAAATTCATAAAATCCTCCTTCAACCCAAGGTCTATAAGTTTACTGCCTACGTTTTCTTCTATGCAGTTTATTGTTTCTGGTCTTATGTTTAGCTCTTTGATCTCTTTTGAGTTAATTTTGGCACAAGGTGGCAGATAGCATGATAGTTTCATTCTTTTGCCCGTGGCTTTCCAATTCTCCCAGCACCATTTATTGAAGAGACTATCTCTTCACCATTGTATGTTTTTGGCTTCTTTGTCAAAAATTATCTGTCCATTTTTATGTGAGTTTATTTCTGGGTTCTCAATTCTATTCCATTGCTCTGTGTGTCTGTTTTTCTGCCAATACCATACTGTTTTGATTATTGTTGCCCTGTAGTACAAGCTGAAGTCAGGAAGTATGATACCTCCAGCATTGTTCTTTTTTCTTAGGATTGCTTTAGCTATTCAGGGTCTTTTTTAGTTCTATACAGATGTGATGATTTTTTGTTTTATTTCTTTGAAAAATGCCATTGGGATTTTGATGGGGATTACATTAAATCTGTATATTGCTTTGGGTAATATGGCCATTTTAACTATGTTGATTCTTCCAATTCATTAACATGGAATGTCTTTCTATTTCTTTGTGTCTTCTTCCATTTCTTTAAAAATATATATTATAATTTTTTAGTGTATAAATCTTTCACACCCTTAGTTAAGTTTATTCTTAGGTATTTTATTCTTTTTGTTGCAATGGCAAAAGGAATTTTTTTATTTCTTTTTCTGAGATTTTATTGTTAGTATATAGAAATGCAATGGACTTTTGTACATTAACTTTGTAGCTGGCAACTTTACCATATTTGTTTATTGTTTCTAATAGCTTTTTGGTGGAGTCTTTAGGGTTTTCTATATATAGCATCATGTCATAAGCAAAAAGTGACAATTTAACTTTTTCATCCCCAATTCAGATGCCTTTTATTTCTTCTTCTTACCTGATTGCTCTGGCTAGGACTTCTATTGCTATGTTGAAAAGCAGAGGAGATAGGGGACAGCCCTGTCGTGTTCCTGAACTTAGAGCAAAGGTCTTCAATTTTTCACTGTTGATTATGATATTAACTGAGGGTTTGCAACATATGGCCTTTATTATGTTAAGGTATTTTCCTTCTATACACATTTTATTAAATGTTTTAATCATAAATGGATGTTGTATCTTGTCAAAGGCTTTTTCTGCATCTATTGATATAATCATGTGATTTTTGTCCTTTATTTTGCTTATGTGGTGTGTCACATTGATCGATTTGTGTATGTTGAACCATCCTTGTGCCACTGGGATGAACCCCACTTGGTCATGATGTATAATCTTTCGAATGCCTTGTTGCATTCGATTTGCTAGAAATTTGTTTAGGATTTTTGCGTCCGTATTCATCAGAGATATTGGTCTGTGATTTTCTTTTTTCATGTTATTCTTACTAGGTTTTGGTAACAGGATAATGCTGGTCTCATAAAATGAGGTAGGGAGTATTGTCTCTTCAATTTTATTGTAGAGTTTGAATAGGACAGGTATGAGAACAACTTTGAATGTTTGGTGGAATTAACTAGTGAAGGTAACTGGTCCAGGACTTTAGTTTTTGGGGAGGTTTCTGATGATTCATTCAATTTCCTTGCTGTGGATCAATCTATTTAGATTTTTCAATTCTTTGTGATTCAGCCTAGGAAGGCTTTATGTTTCTAAGTACATGTCCATTTCTTCTAGGTTATTGAATTTGGTTGCATACAGTCGTTTATAGTATTCCTGGGCAATCCTTTGTATTTCTGTGGCATCCATGGTAACTTCCCCTCTTTCATTTCTGATTTTGTTTATGTCTTTTCTCTTTTTATCTTAGTGAGTCTAAGTTTGTCAATTTTATTAATCTTTCCAAAGAACCAACTCTTCGTTGCATTATTTTTTTTCTATTGTATTTTTTTTCTGTTTCATCTAGCTCTGTTCTAATTTTTATTATTTCCTTTCTTCTGCTGAATTTGGGTTTCATTTGTCCTTTTTTTCTAGTTAGGGTGTAATACGTGGTTATTTATCCTGGGATTTTTCTTGTTTCTTGAGAAAGGCCTGTAATGGTATAAATTTCCATCTTAAAACTGCTCTCACTGTATCCCAAATATTTTGGTAGAATATGTTTTCATTCTCATTCGTTTCTATGTATTTTGATCTCTCCTCTTATTTCATCTTTGACCCAGTCATTCTTGAAAAGTATGTTGTTTAATCTCCACATATTTGTGGGTTTTCCTGCTTTCTTTTTGCAGTTCATGTCCAATTTCAAAGCCTTGTGATCAGAGAATATGTTTGGTATGATTTCAATCTTCTTAAATTTACTAAGGCTAATTCTGTGTATCAGTATATGGTCTAATCTTAAGAATGTTCCATGTACCCTAGAAAAGAATATGTAGTCTGATGTTCTAGGATGAAGTGCTGTATAATTGTCAATTATGTCCATTTCATGTAATGTGTCATTTAAGGCTGGTATGTCTTTATTTCTTTTCTGTTTGATGATCTATGCATAGCTCTCAATGATATATTTATCCTTGATTGTCAGTGTGTTTTGGTCAATTTCGCCTTTTAGTTCTGTTAGTATTTGCTTTGTATATTTTGGTGTTTCCTGATTGGGGGCATAAATATTGATGACTGTTATGTCTTCTTGTTGTATAGCCCCCTGTATCATTATGAAATGTTCATCTTTGTCTCTTGTTACCTTTTTTATCCTGAAGTCTGTTTCGTCTGATATCAGTAAAGCTACACCTGCTTTTCTCTGAATACCATTTACTTGGATTGTCGATTCCATCCTTTCACTTTGAGTCTATATTTGTCCTTGTAGCTAAGATGTGTCTCTTGGAGGCAGGCTGTGGTTGGGTTTAGTTTTTTTATCCAATCTGCTGTTCTGTGCCTTTTTAATAAAGAGTTCAGTCCATTTACATTTAGGCCTATTATTGATATATGAAGATTTCCTATTAATCTATCTTTGGTTTTCTGTAAGGATGACATATCCATTGTTTCTTTGCCTTTTTGTTGCCGTCTGATATTTTAGTGTGGTGGTATTCTATGATGTTTTCCTCTGTTTCTTCTTTTTTTTATGTTATATATTTCAGTCTGGATTTTTTTGAGTGGTTACCATTAAGTTTATGTAAAAGAAAGTTTCATATTTAGAGGATTCCATTTTCTTCAGCATGCTTCCTTTCTCCATTCCCTTGTGCCAGTTCAGACCTTTACTCTCTCCCCCTTTATGTTTTTGTTGTCACAAATTATCCCTATTTATGCTGTGAGTTGATTTCTGCACTGCAGTACCAAGTTGTCTTTTTCCTCTCTTTTTTTAAGTGTTTTTTTTTCCTTCTCTACCTTGTGTTATAGGTAAGTGTATTGTGCCCTATTTGGTGTAGGGGTTGCCATTTCCTGCTTCTATCTCTCTGTTCATAATACTGATCATGGTTTTGTATCCCTTCACTTTTTTGTTTCAAGTTTAATAGCCTCCTTCAGTATTTCTTGTACTGTAGGTCGTATGTTAGAAAATTCCCTCATCTTTTCTATGTCTTCAAAAGTATTTCTCCTTCATATCTACAGGATATCTTCGCAAGATATATTATCCTTGGGTCATAATTTCTCTCTTTCAATAGTTTGAATATTTGATTCCACTTCCTTCTGGCTTATAGAGTTTCTGCTGAAAGTCTGATGATTATCTAATGGGTTTTCTTTTGTAGGTTTCTGTCTTCTTTTCCCTGGCTGCCTTAAGGATTCTTTCTTTGTGATTACTATTTGACAGCTTCAATGTTCCTTGGAGAAGGCCTGTTGTGATTGAGGTAATTAGGTGTTCTATTTACTTCTTGGATTCGAGGATCTAGTTCCTTCCACAAGTTTGGAAAGTTTTCATTGACTATTTGTTTGAATATACTCTCTGTTCCCTTCTCCCTTTCCTCTCTTTCTTGTATGCCCTTTATTCTTATATTGTTCTTTCTGATGGTTCAGAAAGACCTTGTAGAGTTCTTTCATTTCTTTTAACTCTCAAGTCTCTCTCTTCCAGATTTCTATCTTCAATGTCACTGATTCTTTCCTCCATCTGGTCACCTCTATTACTTAAGCTGGCTGTTTCATTCTTCATTTGTTTTATTGAGTTCTTCATCTCCAGGAATTCTATTTGGTTCTTTTTAAAAATTGTAACCTCTTTGGTAAAATGTTCATTTTGTTCTTTGATTGTGTTTCTGAGTTCATCAAACTGCCTGTCTGTGTTTTCTTGCATCTCATTGAGTTTTTTTAGAACTGCAATCTTGAATACTCTGTCGTTTAAGTCACATATTTCCATGTCTTTAAGTTCATTTTCTGGATGCTTTTTATTTTTTTTCTGTGTTGCTTTGTTGCCTTGGTTATTCATGGCAATTAATAAATTATTATTTCTCTTCCTAGGCATCTACTGATTGGGTTCTGCAACAGATTGATGGGAAGAGGTTTTTCTTTTGCTTTTCAGTAGGTGCTGGTAGAATGTTTTATTTTCTCTCCAACTTCAGCCTTTGATTCTCTCTCACACTGTAGTGTTATACTTTCCTGCACTGTTCCAGCTTCTCACACAAAGGGGGGAAGTTACCTGGAAGGTGGGCTTCTCACCTGTGAGCAGGTTGTCTGTGTCTCAAGGCACCACCTTTGTTGGGGGATGTGGAGAGCTTATGAAGTTCTAAAAACTCTTCCTGCACTAGTTTCAGGGCCTGTGTATTTCAGTGGCTCTCTTTACATCTGCAGGGATCCACCCAGATAGGGGGGAGCAGGGGCAGGGTGGGTTGTGAGAGGTAGTTCTGTGCAATGGCTGCGACAGGCAGCACAGCCAGTCTTGCACCCAAGGCTCTCTCCCCTTCGCCAGAACTAGTTCATCTGTGAGTCCGTGGCTGTGGGCCACAGTTCTTAGAACTGCAAATATTCTGTTCTTTTGATCTGACACTGCTATTGTTCCACTTCTAGCCCTGGGAAGGTGGGGGTGGGGCGAGCTCTGGGAGGGTAGTGAGGGGTTCGCTATGCTCCATGCCTATGCCTTCCTTCCTCTCACCCTTTTCCCCCCTGCCTTTGCTCTAAGGTCTCTATTGTGAGGGTGGTGTTCAGCCATGTTATATGCTGATCCCTCAGGTGGGACTGTGGGCCATGAGTGTAGTGCCAGCCTTCCAAGTTTTTCCCTCTCCCACAGCTGCTGTAGCTCTGGAATGTAGGGAGCTGGGAGCTTCGGTCTGTGTCCTGCATCCCGCTCAGCCTGTGTCTCCACAGTTCCCCCTTTATTCTTCCACTGCTCGCCCAATTTGCCCAGCTTTAGATGATTTCAATGGCATGTCTCTTAGCCTTGCCTGTCTGCTGCACAGGGAGACCTTTTTTGTAAATTCCAGGGAGGATTTCAAGAGGCTGACCTCAAGGCTGACCATTTCTATGATGTAATCAAAAGAAAACATTTTCAATCAATAAAGGATATTTACAATAACAACAACAAAACCCTGTAGTTAAGATCTTAATTAATGACAAAAACCAAAAAAATAAATAAACATACTCTCCTATTATCAGGAACAAAACAAGAATAGCTACTATCAGTACTCCTCTTCAACCTGTAACAAAGGTTTTAGCCTATGCAATCAAGTTACAAAAATAAATAAAGGCATCCACATTAGAAAGGATGAATAAAATTGTCTTTATTGAAGAACTGCATGATCATCTATGTGTAAAGTTAGTTAGAATCCACACACAAAAAAGTGTTTCTGAAACACTCATGTGAGTTTATGTTAGCAGAAAACAAAATCAATGTACAAGTAATCAATCATATTGCACTAAACAATCAGAAATTATAATTAAATTACCATTTACAATATAATCTATAATATGAAATACATAGGAACAAAAGATGTGCAACATCTGTGCACTGAAAATTACAAGATTGCTGAGATAATTTATAGAAGACTAAACAAATGTAGAGTTATACTTTGTTCCTGTGTCAAGAAGGTTCAACATAGAAAAAAATGGCATTTCTCCAAAAATTTGCCTATAGGCTTAATGAATTGTCTATTAAAATTCCAGCAAGGATTTTTTTTGTAGTCATAGACATATTTATTCTAAGATTCATGTAAAAATACAAAGGAGCTAAGGTAAGCAAAGCAACTTTGAAATATAAAAACAAAAGTAGAGGTTTAGTTCTACCCAATATGTCAGTTCCCCCTCAATCTAATCTAAGTTTGTCCTCTTATTTGTCTCCAGTCAATGCCACCAAAGTTCATATACTCATCATGTATTGCCTCCGTCCTAAGCCCTTTCCCTGTCATCACTCTCTTGGTTCAAAGTTCTTCATCAAATATTTTGTAATACAGTTTATAGTGAATTTCATACTAATAGTAATTACATCACCAATATTTTGGACTGATGAACAAGAATATGCTCATAAGGAAATTATTAATATCAAATGCTGAAACTATTAAAATAAAACTTCTCAATGTCCATGTAACTATATTATGGGTCTAAAGCACCTCTAACTCTCAAATTATAAAGACATGATAAAATTATATATACATACATATATATATAAATATATGGATGTATGTATATATGTATATAAATATATATGGTATAATCAGGTTGAATAACTAATCTTCAAGATTTTTCTCTATAGCTCATGTTGCATATCAAGGATATTAATATGAAAACATTTGCTAATTTACTGGGACAAAGGACACACTGTTGTTTTTTAATGAGTACCTTTCTGCTAATAAAGTTCTTTAAATCAGTTTGGGTTGCTATACTAAATCCAGCTTTCCAGAAAAATTTAAATAAGCTATCGGTGTCTGACTGTACCCCATTCTACAATACATGTAGCACCTTCCAGGTATATTTAAAGTAAACCATGGCACAAAATGTGTGCTCCAATAAGGAAGTTGTAACATGTTGTTCACTAAACCCAATATCCATCTGCAAGGATGAAATAGGCAAAGACTGATTTACTTTTATCTGAATGAATGTCCTTGGGGAAGTTTCACGTGTTTCAATGCCAATCATATATTTTCTTGGAGTCTCTAAATAGCTGGGACAGGTATTAAAATTCCATTCTTGGTATTCATGTTCAAGCTCAGCCCTAAACAAGCCTTGCTGAAACTCAGTGTCAGTTTTTGAAAACAGGGAAGATGCCCACGGGGGGGAAAGAGAACCTCTTTGGAAGTTGATCAGAACCTTGACTTTCTCAGAAGGGTGCTGCCATTTTATCAAAACACCTTTTAACTAAAAAAAAAAAAGCCTTAGAATAATGGTAGCCAGGGGTTGAGGGGTAGGGGAAAGGGGAGGATGTTGGTCAAGTGAACAAACTTTCAGTACAAGGTGAATAAGTTCTAGAGGTCTAATGTACAGCATGATCACTACAGTTAATAATAATGTATTATATAATTGAAATTTTCAAAGAGTAAATCCAAGTATTCTTATGCATACACACAAAAAAGGTAACTTTGTGAGGTGATGGCTATCTTAATTAGCTTAATTGTGGTATTATTTAAAAATTCATACACATATCAAAATATCATGTATACCTTAAATATATAAAATTTTATGTGTCAATTATACCACAATAAATCTGGGGAAGAAAAGCCTTAGGAGGAGCAACTGCTTGATAATCATGAATTTCAAGTGTCCCAGATTGGTTGTTACCTATTCAACAACTAAAGTTAACACTTTTACTGATGTTGAATTAATGGTTAAGAGAACCATAAAGTTTATAAATCTAAACAGGAATAATAGACTATAACATGAAAGTGTAGAAGAAACTAGCATTTTTCAGAATTTTAAAAAACTGTAAACATTTCACAGCAAGCAAAAAAAAAAGACTAGTTTTTATTCACCATAAGTAGTTTTCAATGTAATAGCATGAAACTTTGGGTTTCCAGAAAATATAGAAGATGCATTATTTACAAGTATTTTTGTAAGATTTTGAATTATTTTAATTCAGAATAAAGGCAACTATATGTATATAATTTTTAAAGAAATAAAACATATTTATTCTCCATGCATTACAAGTAATATTGATTTATGGATGTCTTATTTTGCTAGTGAAGTAGTAATGAACATGAATTGATTAAAGTGGTATTTATTCTAGTGAGCTTTTATCACAACAAGCTAAATTAGATAAAATAAATAAAATACTTTAAATGGCTTTAGAATTAATAACCTTCATAAAGATAAAAGAGAAGATAGTTGTTCACAAATAGATTTCTATGGTTACTTAACAATCAAGCAAATGTTTTCTAAAGATCTGAGAATTTTCCATACCATCTTGATATAATTGAATTAAAGACCTATTTACTCTAATGAGCATTATGATTAAATCATTTACTTACAGATCAAAGAAGATCTTAATTATATAAACAAGTTACTCAGAAACATAAAATATTCCATTAAGCTTCACAATTAATACATGCAATATTTATGAGTTCAGATTTTTTTCCTTGTTTAAAATTAATTGTTACCATTTTTAAAGTTTTTCTGGATTCACTGATTAAGGGGAAAATATTTAAATCCATAAAAGTAACAGGCATGATAAAGTTTTATTGCTTTTTTTCTTTTCTTCCTCTTATTATTTAGGGCTCCAAATGCCTTGTCACCAGATGTTCATTATGTGTGCAAAAAGTAGAGATCATTCACAGCAGGATCATACCTGAATGTTGCATGTCACTGAAATCTCTTAATGAAAGCATAGAAAAATCCTGCTTCTAGGAAGGATCATTCGGTAATTTCTTTTTTAAAACAGACATCACGTTTTCACTGTTGGAGTAGGATACACATGAGCAAGGGAAATAGATAGGATGATACATGTAGTAATGGATTAGAGTTGGAGACATTAGGATGAATTCATGTTTGGCTTAATATAGATACAGATGGTTAGATAGAGAAATATTTATAGATATATGTATATACACAATTTATATGGCCCTGTTCCATCAGCTGAGAGGGCCTGGAAACAATGATATTCCAGTAGCAATGAGCACACCCAGTACCATATACTTGATTTCTAATACCTTTCTGAAATCAAAAAAACACTGGGATTCTTAGAAAATGGCTGATATGAAAACTGGGGAAGGAAACAGAAGAAAATGCTGGAGCATTTTATAATGCCAAAGGGTAAGAAAGTGCTCAAAAAATGACTGGTATATATCAAAGAGATACAGGAGCTAGCTGAAAGAGCTTCCACTGGCCAAATATGGAAAAATTTGAGCAATAAAATAAGTAAAGTAGCACTGAATTTTGACCCAAACTATAATATAAATATTCTATTATAAATGAATAATTGAAAAAATAAATTAATGGAACACAATAGGTGATTGCTTCATGTAGAAGAATTCCAAATAATTTATTTATATAGCTGCCCTCAAATAGGTGCAGCATAATTTCCCACTCCTTAAGTGTGGGATACACATAATGCCTTCATTTCAGAGCACAGTATGAAAACAGGGGAAAAAAAGAGCAAGTTTACAGTGGAGAAACCTGACAAACACTATTTCAAGCGAGATTATCAAGGTCAACCTCAAAACTGAAACATCATATTAAGAGTATGTACCTTTTTTAAAACTTAATTTTTTAAAAAATTTATTCAGGTAGCAATGGTCAATGAAACTACATAGGTTTCAAGTGTACAATTCTATAATACATCACCTACATATCACATTGTGTGTTCACAACCCAGAGTCACTTCTTCCATCACCATGTTTGACTCCCCTTACCCTCTGGTAACCACTAAACTATTGTTTGTGTCTATGAGGTTTAGTTTCTTTATTTGATTGTCTTGTTCCTTTGTTGCCTTCAGTTTTATATCCCACATATGAGTGAAGTCATATAGTTCTCAACTTTTTCTATCTGACTTATTTCACTTAGCATAATAAGTTTGTACAGCTGCTATGGAAAACAGAATGGAGTTTCCTCAAAAAATTAAGAATAGAATCACCATATGACCCAGTAATCCCTCCCCTGGGTGTCTATCCAAAAAATCTG
The DNA here is from genome assembly GCF_001890085.2 of Hipposideros armiger. Lineage (NCBI taxonomy): Eukaryota > Metazoa > Chordata > Mammalia > Chiroptera > Hipposideridae > Hipposideros > Hipposideros armiger. The sequence goes on from NW_017731656.1 coordinate 1,256,748, forward strand.
AAAACATTTATCTGTAAAGATATATGTACCCCAATGTTCACAACATTATTTACAGTGGGCAAGACATGGAAACAACCAAAGTGTCCTTTATTGATGATTGGTTAAAGGAGGTGTGGTATGTATACACAATGGAATACTATTCTGCCGTAAGAAAAGATGGAATACAGGGGCCGACCAAGTGGCTCAGTTGGTAAAGAGCTCGCTCAAGAGTGTGAGTTTTGAGCAACAGCGATTCGATGCCCGGCCTGAGCTGAGCTACCGCTGAGCTGCCAACAGGTGGCAGGATGGCTCAGCTAAAAAGAAAAAGAAAAAAGAAAAGATGGAATACTGCCACTTGCAGCAACATGGATGGATCTTGGGATTATTATGCTAAGTGAGATAGTATGTAACTTTGATCTGATATGATAAGAATGTCACTTTACCTGTGTGATCTACCGCCACAAAACACAGTACTTCAGTCAAATCATGTGAAAAAAACACGAGAAAAGTCCCAATTAAACAGCATTCTACAAAATATCTGACAAGTAATCCTCAAAACTATCAAGATTGTCAAAAATTAGGAAAGTCTGAGAAATTGTTACACCCAGGAGTGAAGTCTAAAAAAGAATGATTAATAAATGTAATATGTATCTTGGAACAGGAAAAAGACATTGGTAAAAAATATTTGAGAAACTATGAATAAAGTGTGTACTTTACTTAATAAAAATATTTATTTATTATTTATTTTTATTAAATTTATTGGGGTGACATTTGTTAGTGTACAATTCTATAATACATCATCTATTTATTGCATTGTGTATTCACCATCCAGAGTTAGAGCAGAGCTAAATGTAATAGGAAACAAAAACACAATAGAAAAAAATTAATGCAATAAAGAGCTAGTTCTTTGAAAAGATTAATAAAACTGACAAAACCTTGGCTAGGCTCACTAAGGAAAAAATAGAAAAGACACAAGCAAATAAAATCAGAAATGAAAGAGAAGTTACCACAGATAGCACAGGAATACAAATAAAAATGTATTAATGTTGATTCATTAATTGTTACAAATATACATTACAAACATAACATTTTAAATTTGGGAAACTCTTGTGTCATATGGGAACCTTCTCTGCAATAATCCTGTAAATCTGTAATTTTTTTGAAAATTAAATAACCACCAAACTATTGTCTGTGTCTGAGTTTTTGTTTCTTCATTTGTTTGTGTTTTTCTTTTGTTATTTTCAGTTTTATATACCACATATCAGTGAAATCATATGGTTCTCAACTTTTTCTGTCTGACTTATTTTGCTTAGTGTAATAATCTCAAGATCCATCTATGTTGTCGAAAATGGCACTATTTCATCTTCCCTTATAGCAGAATAGTATTCCATTGTGTATATATACCACATCTTTTTTATCCAATCATCTATTGAATGACACTTTGGTTTTTTCCACAATTTGGCCACTGTAAACAAAGCTGCAGTGAACATTGGAGCACATATATCTTTAGGATAGGGGTGGTAGATGAGGGTAAAAAGGATCAAATATATGGTGATAGAATGAGAACTGACTCTGTGTGGTGAACACACAATGTGATATACAGATGGTGTATTACAGAATTGTACACCTGAAACCTGTGTAACTTTACTAACAACTGTCACCCCAATAAACTTTAACTAAAAAATGAAAGAGGTGAAATTAATTTTAGGAATATGTTTTATTTAACCCAGTACATCCAAAATGTTATTATTTAACTGCAATCAATAAAAATATTATTGATGAAAAAAATTAAGTATTATATTTGTGAAATAAACTGTAATATATAATTTTTATTTAAGACTAGGTTTATTTAAAAAGTAACATTGCATTCCCACCAGCAGCATATGTGGGTTCCCCTTTACTCACAACCTCTCTAACATACATTATTACTTGTCTTGCTGATAATAGCCATTCTAAGAGATGTAAGTTAGTGTCCCATTTTGGTTTTGATTTGCATTTCCCTAACAGGTAGTAAAGTTAAGCATTTTTTTCATATACCTGTTGGCTGTTTGCATGTCTTCTTGGAAGAAGTATCTGTTCAGCTTTTCAGCCCATTTATTAATTGGTTTGTTTGGTTTTGGTTGTTGAATTATATGAGTTCTTTATATATTTTGGATATTAGCCCCTTATTGGAGGTGTTGTTTGCAAAAACCTTCTCCCATTTGATTGGTTGCCTCTTTAGTTTGTCAATGGTTTCTTTTGATGTGCAGAAGCTTTTTAGTTAGATACAGTCCCACTCATTCATTTTTGCTTTTACTTCTCTTGTCTTTGATATTAACTTCATAAAATCCTCTCAGCCACTATGGAAAACAGTATGGAGGTTCCTCAAAAAATAAGGAATAGAAATACCATACAACACAGCAATCCCTCTTCTGGGTATCTACCAAAAAAAACTGAAAACATTTATCTATAAAGATATATGTACCCCTATGTTCATTGCAGCATTATTAACAGTGGGCAAGACATGGAAACAACCAAAGTATCCTTTGTAAATGATTGGATAAAGAAGATGTGAATATATATATATATATATATATATATATATATATACACACACACACACACACACACACACACACACACACACACACACAATGGAATAGTACTCTGCAATGCAATTAGAAAAGATAAAAAACTGCCATTTTGGACAACATAGATGGATCTTGAGATTATTATGCTAAGTGGAATAAGTCAGAAAAAGTTGAGAGTCATATGCATTCACTCATATGTGGGATATAAAACTGAAAGCAACAAAGGAACAAGACAAATAAATAAAGAAACAAAAACTCATACTCGTAGACAGAAACAACAGTTTAGTAGTTACCAGAGGGTAAGTGGGGATGAGGGTGGGGGAATGGTAGAAGAGGGTAAAGGGAGTCAAAGATATAATGATGGAAGGAGAACTGACTCTGGGTGGTGAACACACAATATGATAATATATATAGATGATGTATTCTAGAATTGTACACTTGAAACCTATATAATTTTACTAACCAATGTCACCCCAACAAATTTAATAAAGACAAAAAAGTAACATTGCAACAAAGCTAAGGAAATAATAACATGGAAAAATGCATCATGATTAAGAGTCTAGACAACCAGGTAGAAAGGTGTGCTTTTCAAGTACTATTTAGATCACAATGGTACATTAAAGTGATAAGAAAAAAGAGCTCCTTCATTCATACATTTAAAAAATATCACCTATGATTCAAATCTCTCTCATATTTATAACAAGCCAATTCTCCTTTTATTCTAGCACCTCTCCGAATAACATACTTTAAAAAGCAACTTCCCAAAACTATTGCACATGACTCAATAGGAAACCTTTAAACTTAATACATTATACTTCTCTATCAGAACAAGTTCAGAAGAAAACAAATGAGGAAGGGAAATTTAATAAACTATACAAAATATATTACTTATGCTTCTTCATAAAAGAAAACTGACCCCTCCCCCAATAAAAATCAAGAAACAAGGAAGTTTTCTGACACACAAGGATTTTGGAAAATCACAAGAAGGGTTCTAAGAAACTTAGTAAGTTAAGAATTTTGAATCTCTATAAATCCTTTTGAAGTCACATAGCCAGTAATAGGTGTAAGCACAAGTTTCCAAAATTTCTTTAATTTTAATTTTTTCAATTACAGTTGAAATTCAATACTCTATTAGTTTCAGGTGTACAACATAGTGGTTAAACATTTATATAACTTACAAAGTGATTCCCCAATACGACTAGTACACCCCTGGCACCATACGTGGTTACTACAATATTATTGACTATATTCCTTATGCTGTACTTTATATCCCCATAATTATTTTGTAACTGCCAATTTGTACTTCTTAAACCCTTCACCTTTTTCACCCAGGCCCTTATCCACCCTCCCATCTGGCAACCATCAGTTTATTTTTTGTATCCAAGTGTTTGTTTCTGTTTTGTTTGGTTGGTTATTTTGATTTTTACATTTCACAAATAAGTGAAAACATATAGTACTTCTTTTTGTCTGTCTGATTTATTTCACTTAGCATAATACCCACTAGGTACAACCATGTTGTCTCAAATGGGAAGATTTCATTCTTTTTTATGGTTGAGTAATGTTCCATTGTATTATAAATATAAAATTATAGTTGACATTCAGTATTTTTCAGTTTCAGCTTCAGGTATACATTGTGGTTTTATTTGTATTTCTGTGATGATTAGTGAAGTTGAGCATCTTTTCATAGGTCTATTGGCCATCTGTACATCTTCTTTGGAGAAACATCTATTCAGGTCTTCTGCCCATTTTTTTTTCTTTTCTTTTTTTATTTCACTGTATTACATTTTTTTAAATTAAAGCTTATTGTTAGTAAAGTTACATAAGTTTCAGGTGTATTATACAATTCTGTAATACATCACCTATATATCACATTGTGTGTTCACATGGGTGGATCTTGAGATTATAATGCTAAGTGAAATAAGTCAGACAGAAAAAGTAAAGAACCATATGATTTCACTGATAAGTGATACATAAAACTGAAAACAACAAAGGAACAAGACAAACAAATGAAGAAACAAAACCTCATAGACATAGACAACAGTTTAGTGGTTACCAGAGGGTGGGTGGGGAGTGGGGTGGTAGATGAGGGTGAAAAGGATCAAATATATGGTGATAGAAGGAGAACTGATTCTGCCCATTTTTTAATTGGATTGCTTTTTATTTTGATGTTAACGTGTGTAAGTTTTTTATAAATTTTAAATATTAACCCCTTATAGGATGTATCATTGGCAGATATCTTCTTCCATTTGGTAGGTTGTCTTTTTATTTTTTTGATGGTTCCCTTTGCTGTGCAAAACTCTTTTAGTTTGGTGTAATCCCATGTGTTTTTTTTTCTTTTGTTTCCCTTACCCAAGGAGATAGATCCAAAAAATATTACTAAGAGTAATGTCAGAGAGCTTGCTACCTATGTTTTCTTTGAAAAGTTTTATGTTTTTCAGTCTCATACTTAATTCTTTAATCCATTTTGAGTTTATTTTGTATATGATATAAGAAAGTGATCAAGTTTCATTCTTGAATGTGTCTGTTCAGTTTTCACAACAGCATTTACTGAATAGATTGTCTTAGCCCCATTGTATATTCCTACCTCCTTTGTCATAAATTAATTCAGCATATATGCATGGGTTTATTTCTGGGCTGTTTATTCTGTTCCAATGATTATGTGTCAGTTTTTATGCCAGTACCAAGCTGTTTTGATTACCATAGATTTGTAGTATAGATTGATATCAAGTAGCTTGATAACTTCAACTTTGTTCTTCTTCTTCAAGATTACTGTGGCTATCCAGGGTCTTTTATGGTTCCATATAAATTTTGGGATGATTTGTTTTAATTTTGTGAAAAATGTCATTGGTATTTTAATAAGGATTGCATTAAGTCTATAGATTGTTTTGGGTAGTATGGATATTTTAACAATTTTAATTCCTCCTATCCATAAGCACGGTATATGCTTCCATTTACTTTCATGTTCTTTAATATTCCTTTCATTAATGTCTTATAATTATCTGAATGCAGTCTGTTACCTCATTTATTAAATTTATTCCTAGGTATTTTTATACAATTATAAATTGAATTGTTTTCTTTTTCTTCTTTAAAGATTTTTATTAAAATAAAGCTAACATACAATATTGTATTAGTTTCAGGTGTACACCATACTTATTCAACATTTATATGCCTAAAAAAGTGATCATTATAAGTCCAGGAACCATCAGACACCATATCACACTATCACAACATTATTTACAATATTCCCTATGCTATACATTTCATCCCAATGACTTATTTGTTTTATACCTGGAAATTTGAACCTGTTATTCCTCTTCAATTTTCCCCCCTTTTTATCCTTTTTCAATTACAGCTGATATTCAATATTCTTTCATATTAATTTCAGGTGTACAGCATAGTATTTAGACATTTATATAATTTAATAAGTGATCTCTCTGACTACTCTAGTACCTACCTGGCACTATACATAGTTATTATCATATTATGGACTCTATTACCTATGCTTTACTTTACATGCCCATGACTATTTTGTACTACCAATTTGTACTTCTTAATCCGTTCACCTTTTGCACACTACCCCCAACCTTCTCCCATCTATCATCCCAATAAATCTAGAACCTATTGGACATCATACATAGTTATTACAATATTATTGACTATATCCCTTATGTTATACCCTACAACTCCAGGAGAGCTGTATAACAACCAATTTGTACTTCTTAATCCCTTCCCCTTGTACACCTGCCCCCCAACCCCCTCCCAACTGGGAATCATCAAAATGTTCTCTGTAGCTATGAGTTTGTTTCTGTTTCATTTGTTTGTTTATTTTGTTCTTTAGATTCCACATATAAGTAAATCACATTGCATCAGTCTTTCTCTACATGACATACTCCACTCAGCACAATACCCTCCAGGCACATCCATGCCACAAAAGATGGCAAGGTCCCATTCCCTTCCATGGCTGAGCAATATTCCATTGTATATATGTACCACCTCCTCTTTATCCATTCATCCATTGATAGACACCCAGGCTACCCCCACATCTTGACCATTGTAAATAATGCTGCAATGTACCTAGGGATGCACACGTCCCTTCAAAGTAATGTTTTTTGGGTTTTCTGGGTGAATACCCAGAAGTGGGGTTACTGGGTCCTTCTTTGTCTCTTGTTATAGTCTTTCTTTTAAAGTCTGTTGTATCTGGTATAAAAGTACTGTTACCACAGCTTTTGTTTTACTTTTCATTTTCATGAAATGTGTTTTTCCATCCCTTTATTTTGTCTGTGTGTATCTTTCAATCTGAAGTGAATCTATTGTAGGAAGCCTATGTAAGGGTCTTGTTTTCTTATCCATTCAACCACTGTATCTTTTGAGTGGAACACTTAATCCACTTACATTTAAAGTGATTGTTGAAAACTACAAGTTATTTCCATTTTATTATTCATGTATTTAACCTTTTGTTTGTTTGTTTTCCTTTCTTCTTAAAGAAGCTCCTTTAACGTTTCTTGTAATAGTGGCTTGGTGTTAAGGAATTCATTTAGCTTTTTCTTGTCTGGGAAGATCTTTGTCTCTCCTTCAATTTTAAATGAAGGCCTTGCTGGGTAGAGTAGTCTTGGTTGTAGGCCCTTGTTTTTCATCATTTTGAATATTAAGTGCCACTCCCTTCTGGCCTGCAAATTTTTCGTTGAGAAATTAGCTGATAGTCTTATGGGAGCTTCCTTGTAAGTAACTAGTTTTCCTTCTCTTGCTGCTCTTCAGATTATATCTTTTTCTTTAATGTTTGGCATTTTTATTATGTGTCTTGGTGTGGCCCTGTTTGAGTTTATCTTGTTTAGGACTCTGCACTTCCAGGACTTTTATATCTATTTCCTTTGCCAGGTTAGGGAAGTTTTCAGTAATTATTTCTTCAAATAGTTTCTCAATTCCTTCCTCCCTCTCTTCTCCTTTTGGTACTCCAATTATGTGAATGTTGTTATGCTTGATGTTGTCCCAGAGGTTCCTTACACTATCTTCATTTTATTTTATTCTTTTTTATCTTTTTGTCTTTTTTATTGGGTTTCTTCTGCTACCTCGTCTTTCAAATCACTGATTTGATCCTCTGCTTAGTGCAATCTGCTGTTGATTCATTCTAGTGTATTTTATATTTCAGTTATTGTATTCTTAATTTCTGACTGGTTCTTTTCTTTGGTTTCTATGTCCCTTTTAAGCATACTATCTTTTTTGAAGTTCTCAGTAAATTATTGAGCATTCTTATAACCATTGTTTTGATCTCTCTATCTGGAATATTGCTTGCCTCCATTTTGTTTAGTTCTTTTTCTGGAGTTCTCTCCTGTTCTTTCATTTGGGATATGTTTCTCTGTCTCTGCATTTTGGCTGCCTCTCTGTGTTTGTTTCTATGTAGTACTTTGACTTATAATGTTCACCAGACTTGGCAGGGTGGCCTTATGTTATAGGTGTCCTGTGTCACCCCATGGTACATTGTTCCTGATTACCTGAGCTGAGTGCTCCAGCAATATCCATTGTGTGGATTGCATGTGCCCTCCTGTTATAGTTACTTGATTGCTGTTGGCACATCCATGGGTGTGGTTGATGTTCAGGCTGACTGGCTGTGAGGATTCACCATGGCCACAGCAAGGAAGTGCTTTGCAATGGTGAGTCCACAGAGTGTGATTCACCCCAGTGGGACTCTGGTGCCTGTTGAGAACCTCATTTGGGTGTGCCACTTATGGAGCTAATCAAGTAGTGTTCTTTTGTGATCTGAAGCTGGCCAGTGGGTATGTTGGTTCTGGGTTCTCTTGGGAGGGTTCCTGGTGTAAGGCCAAGGTCAGCCACTACCTGTGCCTGGCCTTGTGCCACCTGGTAGAATATACGAAATGATCAGCATTTGGTAGCTACCTGTGCTTTGCCTGGAGGCACATGAGAGAGACCACACTGTGAACTGAGGCTGACTGACACAAGTGTAGTGCCTGGAATCTCTCAGCAAAAGACACAGGGATCCCTGAGGACTGCTACCACCTCCCAGCTGCCTGTAAGATACATCTGCTGAAAAACCCTCAGGCCATATGCAAATTGAATGAGGCAGTGTCTGAGAAAACACCAGGGTGAGCTGAGAGTTTTTAAGAAAAACTGGAGTGTGGTCTGAACCCAGCTGTCCCCTGCTAAGAGACCCTCTGATAGTGCAGTCAGAGGCTGGTTGCCAGCCACAGAAAGAGCCTCTGGCAATGTGTAATTTGGGTTGAGAGGGGTCTCAGGGAGTCATCAGGGTGGGGCAAGTTGTATTCATCCGACTAATGCAGATTCAGATTTGGCTGTGTGAAGTGGGCTCAACACAGGAAAATGGTGACTGTCTTTCCAGTCTTTGTCCTGAAACCACAAAACTCAGTTTCTCCCTGTATGTCTCTGGCATTCCCTGAGCCACTTTCCCTTAGTGAGTGCCCAGCTAGGGTAACTGCATGTGAGGGAATGAGTCTTTGCCTTGATCCTTTAAGAGGATGTCCTGGTTTCTAGCAGCCTTTTTTCTCACCCAGACAGATGTAATCCTTCCTGATTTTCATAGCCAGATATTGTGGGAGCTCTTCTTCCTGGCACTTGTGCTCTGGGCTTGGGAGCCTGGTGTGGGGCTTGGACCCTTCACTCCTCAGGGGAGACCAATGCAGCTGAGCTATCCCTCCGACTTCTCAACTGCCACATCTGGGTGTGGGGCCATCCCATTTCATGTCTGTGCCTCTCCTATTAGTCATGACGTGACTTTTTCTTTTATCCTTAGTTATAAGACTTCTGTTCAGTTAGTCTTCAGATGGTTCTCCAGGTTGATTTTTCTATAATTTAGTTGTAATTTTGATATACTCATGGAAGGAGGCAAGCACAGCATTTCCCTACTTCGCCATTTTGACCAGAACCCTCTCCTAATTTTTTTAAGAAACTGCTTTCAAATTTTGAGAAGTTGAAGAAATTAATAACAATGTTTTTTAAATAAACATTGTAATCAGATAAAATATTTAATAAATGAAGAGAATTTATCAGTGACATATTTTTTCCAGCAGAAAATTGTGAAACTGAAAATTCTTATCATATTATTAAGTTGTTCACTTACGTGTTCAACAGTCTTAACTCTCTAGCAAGATGAAAAATAACTATGTCTTTCAAACCAATATTCATGGATTTATAATCAGCAAGAAAAAGAGAATTATGATTCCCTGTCATATGTAACATTTTTCTGCTTTTCTTTAAAAGTCACTGAGTAGACACTTTGTCAGACCTTTTTTTTTTTTTTTTGCAACAATGAAACTGAGAAGATTAGTTACTAAAGTTTTGACTAAAGACCAGAATTATCTAGCAGCAGATTCCAAACTCAAATTCAGTGTCAAGACCACCAGTCTAGTATTTTCCCCACTAATTAAGAAGGTCCTTTTTAGAATAATGGTAAATCACCGCTTTATATTTAAAATGATGCTGAATACAGTAATTATTCCTACACCAAGATCAATTATACAGAATGTGTTTCTGCTAAAAAATTTTTAGCACCACATAGAATCTTGGAATTTTAAATTTTTAAAGAAAACTACATTCTTCTTCATATCATTGGTGTGCCTCTAATTTCATTGTTCCACTGTTCAGTTACCAGATTCCACTATATTCTCCCCAACAATTTTATATTTGCAACTGCTTTTCATGCTCTTTCAGTCCGCCTTTTCTGCTTTATTGAAGTTTAGCTGACAAACAAAATTAAAAGCTCTTTAAAGAGTACATCATGGTGATACAACATATGCATACATTGTGAAAGGCTCTCCCCACCATGTAGTTAATTAAAACATCCATCACCTCATATATTTATCTCTTTTTTGGTGAAAAAAAATTAAGTTATAATCTTAGCAAATTTTTTTTAAAGATTTTTTTTAATTGGGGAATTGGGGGGATGGGAACAGACAAGTTGCTGTCCTTTTGTTCTTCAGTCTAGTTGTGGAGGACGTTGCTTCA
>NW_017731656.1:1267884-1339048 GCF_001890085.2 Hipposideros armiger
TATATATATATATATATATATATATATATATATGTAATATATATTTACATCCACATCTTTTATATCCATTTGTGTATTAATGGACACTTAGGTTGTTTTCATATCTTGGCTACTGTGAATAATGCTGCAATGAAAATGGAGTGCACATATCTCTTCCATATCCTGGACCCCATGTAATTACCTTATAAATGGGCTCTACCAGCTTTTTTTAACACTAAAATAAACAGATAAATTGGTTTTTGACACTACAGAAAAAAACCCAATATTTACTTTTATCTATGGAGACAGAAAAAAGAAGACAGCTGATAGGGTTTGCATCCTTTGTTACACTTCTAAATTGCTCTCAATATCTATTATTTTCCCAAAACATCAAATGAAATATTAGAAGGAAAAAACCACTGATTCTCAGTGTCTTTGACAAGAGGATTCATTGAAATGAGCATTGCATAATACGTGCTGTGACAATTAAGTTTGTGAGCTTGTTGCAACAATGTTGCTAACCTTTTCTGATATGAGAGGAATTATTTATTATGAGTTTATACCAATTGAACAAGCAGTTAACCAAGTTTACTATTTGGAAGTGCTAAAAATGCTGCATGAAAAAGTTAGATGACCTGAACTTTTCACGAACAATTCCTGGCTCTTGCATCATGACAATGCACCAGCTCACATGGCACTGTCTGTGAGGGAGTTTTTAGCCAGTAAACAAATAACTGTAGTGGAACACCCTCCCTACTTACCTGTTCTCGCCCCTAATGACTTCTTTCTTTACCTGAAGATAAAAGAAATATTGAAAGGAAGACATTTTGATGACACTCAGGACATCAAGGGTGATATGACGACAGCTCTGATGGCCATTCCAGAAAAAAAGTTCCAAATTTTTTGGAACTTTCCAAAAAAGTTCCAAAATGAAGGGTGGACTAGGTACTGGAATCCATGCATAGTTTCCCAAGGGGAGTATGTCAAAGGTGACCATAGAGATAATTCAGCAATGAGGTATATATCACTTTTTCTAGGATGAACTTGCAAACTTAATTGTCCTACCTCATACAGTTTTACTAAATTTTTAGAAACTGTGTAGAATTAGATCTATTGCAATGTACCTGTCAATTCCTCATCTTTTGAGATCTTGTCAGTACTTGAGACATTTAACTTTTGAAATAATCAGTTCCTGTATTTGTAATTTAAAGTATTTGATTTGCCTACTCATCAGACATTAAAAAGGTGCCTTTGGAAGTTCATTTATAGATAACTCAATGATTTAGAACAATGACTCCCAGTGTTATTTTCCTGGTGGGGAAATTAAATGTAACATCAGCTAATTACTTCACAGAGCCACAATTAGTTACAGAATTCAAGTCTATTAACTGCCAGAACAACTCTTGTTAATTAACTCAGAAATGTTTTGAGTAGAAGGTGGTTGGTGGTTTCTCTTCCCCAGCCTGTATGGATTCTTCAGTCTGCCTCAGTGGGAATAACTAAGCTATAAAATAGCCATGGAGCTACCAAGTCTTGTTTATTCCACAGAGTAGTAAAGAAGGAGCAGAAGACAAACACATGATAACATCTCATGAGCGATTTCACATCAAATCTATATATAGTGGCAATGTCTTCTCACATTTTCCTTTGCCAATGGAAACATCTATTTGATTGGTTATCATATGGCAATGACTTCTCTTGAAATCCTATGAGTAAAACCTTAAACTGGCAGGTGGGCTTAACTTGGGACCCACTGAATCAAAACATATGTAGATAATAATCAGCCAGTCATGGAATCCACTGATCTCAAGGACTTTATCAAGCATTATGTGCTGAGGATCTTAGAATAGCTGTAAGCAGATTGGATGAATCCCTTGAAGTTGGAATAATAGCCAGGTCTGAGGTAGGGAAATATAAGTTTTGTTCCTCCAAAAGATTTGCTGATTCATAATGTATGGATAAGCTCCTGGCACTATAAACAGGTGGTGGAGTTATAATGAAAGTTCCCCATAGCGCTATCTTTCTAAGTCATTATTGAGGGGTACTATTTATCCATGAGATGAAAAAAATGTGATAATCTGCTTTTAGTAATTAGTAGAGTATACCTTTCAAAACTATGACGCTTCATGAGAGATCACACCATTCATGCAGCTATGATGTTTGGTCTGTATTTGAGCAGTATTCACTAACTTATTGTGGAATGGATGTGTTATCTATTCAATCATCTTAGGTATGTGTTTTATCTAGTCCTATAATTGAATCATATCTGTGATTTAATTTGTTATTGGTTATATATAAGGCATTTATACTAAATAAACCCATTCTCTGTTAGTCTGGGTTTTAAAATAGAGTTAAATAAAAAGCATAGTCTTATCTGAATGAAGCAAACAGGTTGGGAAAACCCAGATAAAGATAAAGAAAAACTGTATTTTTTATTTCTAGACCAATTGGTAAGCTGCAGAAGGTCAAACAATGTCATATTGCAAAACGAACAAAAAAGCAAACAAACCGTGTTTTTAAAAATATTTGAAAGCTATGTATGCACTGTAAATAATGTTTCTCTTGAAGTGAATTGTATGCTGGGAAACAAAACATATATAACAAATCTCTACCATTTTTCTTAGCATGAAAGGCATGGAAACAACCTATGGTACATACAAGGATGAAGATAATTTCAGGAAACCTCTTGATTTGTTTGAAAATAGTTATTTCTTTTACTAAAATTTTTAATAGCTTAATTGTGGCATAATAAAAACTTTTGCATATTGAGAGTATAAATTTTAATATGTTTTGTCATGTGTGTACATCCTGAAAGCATTACCAGAATCAAAATAGGAATTGCATCCATCACACTCAAAAGTTTCCCCTTTGTCCCTTTGTAATCTCACTCTCTTGATCCTCCCTAGGTCTTTCCCCCATACTCACAGGAATACTCATCTGTTCTCTAACTATAGATAAGTTTTCATTTCTAAAACTTTATATAAGTGAAATCATGCAGTGTCATCTTTTTGAGTCTGCCTTCTTTCAGCATAATTATTTTGAAATATATCCATAGTGTCGTCGACACCGATAGTCATTCTTTGTATTCCTGAGTAGTTTCTCATTGTATGTGTATATCACTGTTTGTTTATCCATTTACCCATTGATTGAAATTTGGGTTATTTCCAGTTTTGGGATATTAGTGATAAAGCTGCTATGAACAAGTGTGTATGGGCATATGTTTTATATTGTCTTGGGTAAGTGTCTATGAGTGACATGGCTGGGGTTATATAATAGGTGTGTTTTTAACATTTAAAAAAACTGCCAAACTCTGAAAACAGTTACTTATTTTTTTTGTAAAGATTTTATTGGGGGAATGGGGAAGGGGAGCAGTTGGGGGATTGGGGAAGGGGAACAGCCAAGTCGTTGTCCTTCAGTCTTCGTTGTGGAGGGTGCAGCTAGCTCAGCTCCAAGTCCAGTCGCCATCTGACTGCCCATTGGCAGCTCACGGCCACTCAGCTCAAGGTGCTGTGTTCAATCTTAGTTGTGGGTGGGCATAGCCCACCATCCCATTTCAATTATATTAGATCATGTCAAAGTAGACCATGTAGAAGTTGATTCCTCGAAACAGCTTTTTTTCTACATACCGCAGTAAAGCAACTTTTGCATAATAAAATACAAAAGTTTCTTGAGCTCTTTCATAATTTTCAGTTTCCACCTCTGTGTTGTCTAATGGTTTGATACATTACTCATAGCAGCTGAAACATATGTCTTTTGTAGATTTTCCTTTTTGTATAAAATTACACTCAGTGAATCTGTCAATGAATGGAAGAATGAGGCTTAATTTTCAGCCAATTGATAAAACTTCGTTATTTATTCAGAAATCTTTAATTGGGGAGCACACCCTAAGAATAACATACATTAATGATTTCCTACATTCAGTGACTTCTTGATTGAACTCAATTCCAGAATTAATAGGGATGTTTACAATACCATTGCACTACTTCTAAGAGATTTACACTGTTACAATATTTTTCTCTAACATTAATTCTTGTCTTCTACATCCATGGTCATTAGTAGTGAGAGTTTTCTTTATAAGACAACAGAGTCAAAACTGAAACAAAAAACCCATACAATTTTAGGTGAAAGGTTTTTTTGGAGTAGACTAATTCAAGATAACAGAAATATTGGAAAATGTGCACACTGCTTTCCTCTTTAATGAGTGTCTGTGTGAAAATACAATGGAAATATGAAGATAGACTGAATGTTTCACCTGAGATCAGGATATGACTTTGTTATTAAGCAGAAAATTGTTGTTAAAGCCAGCATAAATTTTATAATATAAAACAAAAGTATGTCATGTTTTATATAAGTGTTTTAAGAGAAAAAACTTTTGTCTTTATATTATTTGAGTTTTTTTAGTTTTTTTTATTAGTTTCAGGTGTACAAAATATAATGATTAGACATTTATACTCCTCACAAAGTGATAACCCCACCAAGTCTTCTACCCATCTGAGATCGTATATAGTTGTTACTATGCCATTGGCTATATTCCCTATGCTATACTTTATATCCTGTGACTACACACACACACACGCACACACACACACACACGAGGCCTGGCAATTAAGTTAATGAACTCATCTTAAAAAATAATACATACCTCATTGCTGTACACCTTTGAAGTACTTCCCTTGGGAAGCTATGCACCGATGTCAGTGCCTAGTTCACTCTTCAAAGCAATTTTGGAACTCTTTTTCTGGAATGGCCATCAGAGCTGTTGTGTATACCCCTTGATGTCCTGAATGTCATCAAAATGTCTTCCTTTCAATATTTCCTTTACCTTTGGGTAAAGAAAGAAGCCATTGGGGTTCTGATCAGATGAGGAGGGCACGTGTTCCAATACAGTTTTTTGTTACTGTCTATAAACTCCCTCACAGACAGTGCCCTGTGAGCTGATGCATTGTCGTGATGCAAGAGCCATGAATTGTTGGTAAAAAGTTCAGGTCATCTAACTTTTTCATGCAGCCTTTTCAGCACTTTCAAATAGTAAACTTGGTTAACTTTGTCCAGTTGGTACAAATTCATAATGAATAATCTCTCTGATATCAAAAAAGATTAGGAACATGGTTGCAATAAGTTTGTGAACTTAATTTTCCAACCTCGTGTGTATATGTGTGTGTGTGTGCATTTAATTATAGTTGACATTAAATATTATTCTACATCAGCTTCAGGTGTACAGCACAGGGGTGAGCCATCTGCACAATACATGAAGTGAAATATGTCCAGTACCTATCTGGCATCTTATGTAATCTACACAACATCATTGATTATATTCCCCATACAGTATTTCACATCCCCATAACTATTTTGTGTCTACCAATTTGTAATTTGTAATCCCTCACCTTCTCCTCCATCTCCCAATCCCCCTCCCATCTAGCAACCATCAGTTTTTTCTCTGTAACTCTGAGTATATTTCTTTTTTGGTTGCTTATTTATTTGTTCTTTGGATTCTACATATAAGTGAGATCATATGGTATTTGTCTTTCTCACTCTGACTTATTTCACTTAGTATAATATTCTCTAGGTCCATCCCTGTTGTTGCAAGTGGTAAGATTTCATTCTCTTTTTATGGAAGAATAATACTCCATGGTATAAATGTACCACAATTTTTCCCCCAATTGTCTATTGATGGACATTTTGGTTGTTTTCATATCTTCGTTACTGTGAATAGCACTGAAATAAACATAGGGGTACATATATGTTTGTGAATTAGTGTTTTATATTTCTTTGGATAAATACCCAGGAGTGGAATTGCTGGGTCATAAGGTAGTTCTATTTTTAATTTTTTGAGGAACCTCCATTCTGTTTTCCATAGTGGCTGCACTAATTTGCAATCCCACCAACAGTGCATGATGGTTTCCTTTTCTCCACATCCTTGCCAACACTCATTGTTTGTTGATTTACTGATCATAGCTATTCTGACAGGAGTGGGGTGGTATTTAATTGTGGGTTTTATGTGCATTTCTCTGATGATCAGTGACCTTGAGCACCTTTTCATATGTCTGTTGGCCATATGTTTGTCTTCTTTAGAGAAATGTCTCTTCATGTCCTCTGCCCATTATTGGGTTGTTTGGATTTTTTGGCATTGAGTTGTATGAGTTTTTGTTTTTTTAATAAATTTTGGATATTAATCCCTTATTAGATGTATCATTGGCAAATACTTTCTTCCATTGAGCAGGATGTCTTTTTGTTTCATTGATTGTTTACTTTGCTGTAAAAAAACTTTGTAGATTGATGTAGTCCCATTTGTTTGTTTTTTCTTTTGTTTCCCTTGTCCGAGAAGATATATCAATAAACATATTACTAAAGGTAATGTCTGCAAGTTTACTTCTTATATTTTCTTCTAGCAGTTTTATGGTTTTGGGTCTTACATTTAAGTCTTTAATTTATTTTGAGTTTATTCTTTTATATGGTGTAAAAAGGTGATCCAGTTTCAATTTTTTTTATGTATCTGTCCAATTTTCCCAGCACAATTTATTAAATAGACTGTCTTTACTTCAGTGTAAATTCTTGCATCCTTTGTCATAGATTAAATAACCATATGGGTGTGAATTTATTTCTGGGCTTTTTATTCTGTTCCATTTATCTATGTGTCTGTTTTTGTGCTGATAATATGCTGTTTTGATTACTATAGGCTTGTAGTATAATTTGATATTAGATAGCATGATACCTCCCACTTTGTGCTTATATCTCAGGATTGCCATCGCTATTCAGGGTCTTTTATAGTTCCATATAAATTTTAGGATTATTTGTTCTAGTTCTGTTAAAAATGTCATTGGTATTTTGATAGGAATTGCATTCAATATTTATGTGGCTTTGGGTAATATAGACATTTAAACTATATTAATTCTTCCTATCCATGAGCATGGTATATGTTTTGATTTATTTGTATCTTCTTTAATTTGTCTCTTCAATGTCTTATATTTGTCTGGGTACAAATCTTTTACTTCCTTGCTTAAATTTATTCCTAAGTATTTTTTTGCTGCAATTGTAAATTACTTATTTGAATTTTAATGCAACTGTTTTAATTTCTTTTACTTGTTTTTAGCTTTTTATTTCCAAACTAAGTTTTTTTAAAAAAACATATAAACTATATTTAGTTTACTCCAGCAGTAATTGATATTTGTGTGTCTATTTTAAGCCAAGCGTACATTATACATCATGGACTTTTATTCACACTGAACACATTATAATTAAAATAATGTCCTGTTGAACTAGATCTAGTATAAGTGGGGCCAGTAAATACCTTTGAATAATGACTAAAGTAACTGTTGTTTAGTCCACTGATAATATAGGAAAGTAAGCACTACAAAGTAAAAGTAAGGGCGTCCATGCCCGGGTACATCTCTGACTCAAAAATCACTCAGGGAGTAAGCATCAAGGAACCTGTATAATAGTAATCTTTGAATTAGGATTTTGAGAAAAAATAAGCCACATTGACTGCCATCATATTAATCAAATAAAAGACTCTTGAAGACTGCTGTGACTCATTCATGGAATATTTCATACAGTAAGAGACAGCAGAAGGACATGACAGAGGCAACAGGTGCCACAGGAGATCTTGAAGTAGTAATAGTCAAAATCTTAGTCTAAATTAGTTTTCTAACATAACTTTTGTTCAAAAACATTTCAGAAACCCTACGGTACATAATGAGGATAATAGTGGTTGACATGGAAATAGTGACAGTTTTCTTTACGGTTCCAGATAGGTCTAGCATGTTTGAATCTAGGGAACAACACAATTTATCCTCACCCTGGCAATTTCACCACCTGAGCAGTATTTAATACCTAAACTGTATTTATATAGCTATGAAATTAAGGACTAGCCCCAGGCAGTTAGTGTTTCAGTATGATTTTATTGCTACAACTGTCAAACAATTTGTGAACCAAATTGAGTTATTCTAGGATGGATAAAATTTCTATTTTATTAACACAAAGTAATAGCAGAAGGTAAAGTTATATATCTCATAGAAAGCAGAATGAGGTGACCTCCAGGTTTATTTTCAAGTCTATAATTTTATCAAGACTATACAAACAGATGTGCTCTTTGTTCGTTAATTATATTGATTCAAATAAAGAACACTGAATATATTAGATTAAGAACCACCAAAACTTGTTTCTAATCTTTTAAAGTGTATTTTATTTCAAATTATATGCAGTTATTTTGTGTAGAAATTACCTGGATTACAACTCATTTGGGAGGAAAACATTGAAGATGTTCTTACTATATTCATTATTATGAGTGATTTAGAGCATCTTTACTTCTATCCTGTCCTCCTAATTTTCTGAGGTTTGTTCATGTCAATCAAGGAGTAAAATCCAATATTGGAACATTTATTTGATTTAGCATGTAACTGCTCCTTTTCAATACTTTTTGTATCTTTCATTTATTTTTGATACATTAATAGCATTATTCATAGTTAATCTTATATGATTCATTGATGTTAATATTCACCAGTCTTCGTTTTATAATACTTTTCCTTTCTTGACTTGTTAATATTAAATCAATTTCTCATTCAGCTGAAATACGTCTTTGAGTATTTTTATAAAGGTCCTCTGAGTGGTATACTCACAAATCCTTTGCCCCTCTGAGAATGGCTTTCTGTTTGTCTTTACACATGATATTTGTTTTTTGTTGAGAAATCTGAAACTATCTGACTTTGGTTCTTTTGAAAGTAAACTATTATATTTGTTTGCTGCCCATATGCTTGTATAATTTTAAAATTTGTATTTTAAATTAATTTTTACAGGAATATGTCTACTTGTAGGATTTGTTCTATTAATTTACTTTCTCAAAGATAATGACCTGCTCTTTTAAAAAATTTCAACCAACATTTTTATTTCCAGATGACTCTAGAAGAAATCAGGGAAACCATTTAAAATACAAGTGAATTCTAGAAGGATAAGGAGAGTGTTTGCTTAGAATGTTCAATAAGCCTTTCTGTGGTTAGCAAGTATGGTAATTATATGTCTTCAGGTGGTATGTGTTGTATATGCCATATGGTACCTAAACCATACCCAACATTAGGGCAAGGAAAGCTCAGAGGATTTGGTAAGATTTTCTATTTCAAATTGAATATGATAATATTTCTTTAAGAACAAAGCTGAGTAGTTTGATGTTTTAAGGCTGCTTCAATGTGTACTGGAGTTAAACAATTGAATGAAAATAACTGCATAAAAATGTCATTATCTTTCTTCCTACTAGTTTACTGTCATGGTAACCCCAAAATAAAAACAAAATCTCAAAATAATATTTTATATTAAGACCGCAATTCAGAATCCTATTATAGAATTCAGCCTAAGAATGTTTCCTTTTTCAGCTTATTGTATCTATAGTTTAAATCATATTGCTTTAAAGATACCTAGAACTTTTTTGATTTGAGAGAATTAAACACAACACAAGGTCTCAATTAAATATGGACTTTTAAAAATTATAATTAGCAGCTTCCATAAGACTAATATCAACATTCAAATGAAAATATTCATATACAGAAAGTTCATTGCAATGTATAGCAAAAGAGAACAAAAAGTTTTAGTGGCAGCTGTGGTAGAAGAAAAATAATAAAAACAATAATTATTAGAAGAAAGAAGCATAGATCATGGAGAAAGTTGGTAATGTTTATACTGATTCTTACCTTTTTCATTTAAAAAAATTTGTTTTTCAATTACTGGTGACATACAATATTATATTAGTTTCAGGTATACAAAAAACTTAGTGATTAAACATTTATATACCTCACAAAGTGATAACCCCAATAAGTCTATTACCCATCTGACCGTGTACATAATTATTATAATATTATTGACTATATTCCTAATACTGTACTTTACATCCCCATTTATATTTTTTTCAATTATAGATGACATTCAATATTATTTTATATTAGTTTTGGGTGCATAATTACTGGTTGGATATTGATATAATTTATGAAGTGATGCCTCTGATAAGTCTAGTACACACCTGACAATAGTTTTTACAATATTATTGACCATATTACTCATACTGTGCTTTACATCGCTGTGCTTATTTTGTAACTACCAATTTGTACTTCTTAACCCCTTCATCTTTCTCTGCCAGCCCCCCAAACCCCTTTCCATCTGGTAACCATCAGTTTCTTCTATGTATCTATGAGTCTGTTTCTGTTTTGTTCATTTATTTTGTCCTTCATATTTTATAAATAAGTGAGATCATATGGTATTTGTCTTTCTCAGTCTGACTTATTTCACTTAGCATAATACCCTCTATATCCACTCATGTTTTCACAAATAGCAAGATTTCATTTTTTTTTATGGCAGAGCAATACTCCATTGTATATATGTGCCTCTTCTTTATCTAATATTCTGTTGATGGGCATTTGGGTTGCTTTCATATCATGGCTATTGTAAATAGTGCTGCAGTGAACATAGTGGAGCATATATGTTTATGAATTAGTGTTTTGGATTTTTTTTGGATAAATACCCAGGAGTGGAATTGCTGGGTCATAAGGTAGCTCTATTTTTAATTTTTTCAGGAAACTCCATACTGTTGTTCATAGTGGCTGCACCAATTTTCAATTCCACCAACAATGCTTGAGGGTTCCCTTTTCTCCACATCCTCACCAACACTCGTTGATTTATAGATAATACCCATTCTGACTGGAGTGTGGTGGTATCTAATTGTGGGTTTTATTTGCATTTCTCTTATGATAAGTGACACTGAACATTTTTTTATATGTCTATTGGCCATGTGTATGTCCTCTTCAGGCAATTGTCTATTCAGGTCCTTTGCCCACTTTTTTATTGAATTGTGTGCTTTTCTGGTGTTGAGTTATATGAGTTCTTTATTAATATTGGAAATTAATCCTTACCAGATATATCATTGGTGAACATATTCTCCCAGTCAATAAAATGTCTTCGTTATGTTGATGGTGTTCTTTGCCTTGCAAAATCTTTTTAGTTTGAAATAATCCCATTTGTTTATTTTTTTATTTGTTTTCATATTTGCTTTATATATTTAGGAGCTCCTGTGTTGGGTGAATAGATGTTTACTAGGGTTATGTCCTCTTGTTAAATTGATCCCTTTATCATGCAATGTTCTTCTTTGTCTTTTATTACAGGTTTGTTTTAAAGTCTAAAAAACTGAATAAATGAGAACTGTAAACAGAAATAGTCTGTGAGACACAGAGGAGAAACTGAGGGTTACTAGTTGGGGGGGGATGAAGGAGAAGGGGAAGGGATGAGACAATACAAATTGGTAACTACAATGTGGCCTCAGTGATAGAAAAGACAGTCTGGGGAATATAATCAATAATGTTGTAAATATTTTTTAGGGGGCCAGATGGTTCTCAATCACTTGCTCCAGTGGGCTCTTGTGCCTGTTGAGACCATCCTTTGGGTGTGCCACTTGTGGGGCTAATCAGGTGGTGCTCTGGTTTGTCTGAAGCTGGCCTCAAGTGTGTTGTTTTTGTTGCCATTGGGAAGGGGCTCCCATATGGCCAATTTCATCCATTATCTGTGACCATCTCAGGGCTACCTGGTATGAGCTACAAAGCTATATATGCTTGGTTGCTGCCTGTACTAGACCTGGAGGATGTGGGCATGGCCTCACTGTGAACTGAGGTCAGCTGCCACAAGTATTGGATCTTGGGCAGCTTAGCAAAAGGCCCAGGGTATCCCTAGTTTGGTTGTTACCTGCCAGCTCCCTGTAAGGATCAGCCACTGAAAGAACCTCCTTAGGTGCATGCACGGGCTGAGCTGGTCTTCATGGTACTGACAGTGCCCTGGTAATCCTACCCAAGTTGAGTGGGGCGTGGTCCCAGGGATTCACCTGAGTAAGGATGGTGGTGTTCACAAAGTTAATGCAGATTCATTTCTTGCACCTTGCTGAGCCTGTGGCCACCCTGCAAAACACCCAGAGAATACTGTGGCAGCCTCCATTCGCCTCATGTCCACAGATCCCCAGGAGCCTCCAAAGAAAGGCTGCAGCACGAACTAGAACTAACTGCCCATCACCGAATGTTTCCCAGGCAACCACACAGGCCTCCTGAATTGTCTGCTGCTGTAAAAGCTTCCCACATGTTTTGGAGCTGGGCTGGTCACCCAAGAGTTGAGAGTGCATTCTAAGATTTGGCCACGTGGGGGAGTACTCATCACAGGAAAGATGCCACCTGCTTGTAGGCTAAGTGCGTGTGAGATAGGTTCCACACAGGATTAATGGCAGCTGTCCCTCTACCCTCAGCCTACAGCTACAAAACTGTCTTTCCCTGTATATCTCTGGCACCTGTCAAGTTGCTTCCTCTCTGCCACAGCCCAGGGTGAGTGTTTGCATAAGAGTGAGTCTTTATGTGGGCCCTTTAAGAGGACGTCTGTGTTTCCAACCACCTTCTGTCTTACTGGGACAAAGGGAGTTCTCACTGATTTTCAGAGACAGATGTTTGGTGAGTCTTCTTCATGACACAGGATCCCTGAGCTGGGGAGCTTGGTGTGGTGTTGGGTCTCTTCATTCTTCATGGGGGACGTCTACCACCAGGGTGTCCCTCCCAGTGCTCAACCACTACCTGTGGGTTTAGGGTCAACCCATTTTGCATCTCTGCCCCTCCTACCAGTCTCAATGTGGTGTCTTATTTATGTACTTACTTATAGGAGTTCTATTTAGCTAGTCTTCAGATGATTCTTGAGGTTGATTTTTCTATAATTTAGTTGTAAATTTAATGTGGTCATGGGAAGCAGCAGGCACAGAGTTTACCTCTTCTGCCATCTGGAAATCTGTTTATACTGATTTTCAGCTCCTCAGTAGAATATAGAGTTGGAGAATCTAGACTTAATCAAAAATGAAAACATGGATAGCAGGAATGTCATACTGAGGTTACATATATTAAAAGTAACTCACAAACTAACATGCAGCTAGAATTATGAAGGCCAAAGTAAAGTTATTAATATAAATATGTTCACATAGAATATAAGTCTCTTCCATCTACCTATGTGCACTGAGAACCATAACATACTCATGGATATGCAGGTGGTATTTTAAAATTTAAGATATGTGGCAATAAGGGTGTTAGTGAATTTTACTTCTTGTTCATAGTTTTGTTTTACTTATTTGTCACAGAAAATAAGGATATGGAACTAAACAAGCTGAACTTTTCAAAAGGAATAAAGTGCAAGAATGTATGAAAGGTATTCACCTGATGGTCATTATTGTGATGACCATCAGTGTGAATGTTCAGCTGATGGTCATTATTATAATAACCATAAAAGACTTATTTCTAAGCATAAGTCATGTTTCCAAAGAACATTAAGGTTATCCTCAGTATTTGCAAGAAAACCACCAGTGCTACCTTTTGTAGTCCATCTCATTTTGATAAGGACAGAAATGAAACCCTGTTTTTCTCATTTATTATCTGTGTACAGAGCAAAATAAAATTCTCCTGCAATGTATTTGACTTTACTATTCTGATTTAATCTGATTTAATCTTCACTGATTTTATCTCCATTTGTTTGTTACTTTTTTTCTTGAAAAAAGCTTTCTTTCACTGGAATATTATTTTTAGTTTTTTTTTAATTTTAAAATAATTATAAATTCACAGGAGTTTACAAAGACATTAGAATCCCCATATACTCTTCACCTAGTTTCCCTTAATGGTTACATCTTGCATAATTATAGTGCAATATCAAAACCAGGAGGTGGAAATTAGTTAGTACAATATCCATGTACAGTTCTATGTCAATTTATTACATGTATAGATTTATGGAACTAGCACAGCAATCAAGATGCAGAACTTTTTCATCACCACAAAGATACCTGTCATGCTAATACTTTATAATTGCACCCATCTTCCCCCGTCTACATCCAAAACCCTTACAACCCCTAATCTATTCACCATCTCTATAGCGTTATCATTTTGAAAATGTTATATACATGAGATCATATACAATGTGATATTTTGACACTGGCTTATTTTGTGGTGATCTATTTTTGAGTTCTGTATTTTGTTCCATTATTCTGTATGTTTATTCCTTTACTAAAACCACAAGGTTTTGATTACTACACCCCTATAATAGGTTTTAAAATATATTAGAGTGATTTCTCCCACTTTATTTTTTCATCTTTTGTATTAAAAATATAATTCTTTAAATTTTATTTTCTGCACATAACAGTCTAAAATATATTATTGTAGCATCTGTTTTTGGTGAAGTAGAAATTTTTTTTTTTAAGTTCTGGAGGTCAGAGTCTAAAAAGGGTCTCACTGGGCTAAAATCAAGGTGTCAGCAGGGCTGTGTTCCATTCTGCAGACTCAAGGGGAAAAATCTATTTCCTTGCCTTTTCCATCTTCTAGAAGATGCCTACATTTCTTTTCTCATGGTCCCCTTCCTCCTTTACAAAACTAGTGATGTTACATCTCTCTGTGCCTCTTTCCCATAGTCACATCTTCATCTAACTCTCTTTCATCTGTTTTCCACTCTTTTTTATGTGGTTTTAAATATATATATTCCTTTAATTTTTCAATTACAGTTCACATACAACATTTTCTTAGTTTCAGGTGTACAGTATAGTGACTCAATATTTATGTAACTTACAATGTGACCAACTCACTAAGTCTAGTAATTTACTGTCACCATGAAAAATTATCACAATATTATTGACTACATTCCCCTTCACCTTTGTTACCCAGCCCCCGTTACCCTTCCCTCTGGCAAACATCATTTTGATCTCTGTTTCTATGAGTCACTTTTTGTTTTGTTATGTTTGTTTGTTTTTAGATTCCACATATAAGTAAAACCATATGGTATTTGTTGTTTTTCTCTGACGTATTTCACTTAGCACAATGCCCTCTAGGTCCACCCATGTTATGACCCAGCAATCCCACTTTTGGGCATTTATTCAAAGAAAACAAAAACATTAATTAGAAAGGATAAGTGCACTCCTATGTTCACTGTAACATGATTTACAATGACTACATTATGCTTGTTATTCAAAATTGTTTTAGATATTCTAACTTTATTGCCTTTCCAAATACATTTTAGAATAATTGTGTTTACAAAATCATGCTTAAGTTTTCATACTTATTGCCTTAAATCTTTTTATAAATTTGGACTAATTGACATCATTAGTTTGTTGAGTATTTGAATCTATGAATACAGTATATCTCTCCATATTTAAGATTGCTTTTGAATTATTTTGATTTTTTAAAGTGCTATTCTTTATTCTTTAGTCTTATTACATTTCCCAATTTTCTCCAATTTCAATTTACTAAAAACCTGAATAAAGAAAATATACTTCTTTAGATTGTTTTTCTATGAGTACAAATTTGATACTTTGTCTACAAAATAGACAAAGAAAGAAAACCAAGGCTCTATATATACATGGAACAAATAGCTAATTACTTTGAAAAAAGCTCTTGATTTTGAAAACAAATAGCTTGAGTAATAGATAACCAAAATTATTCTAACCAAAGAATATCATTAGCCCACAATATAGCCCAAATGCTTGATCACCATCCTAGAAATGTAGACTACAATTCTGAGAGATCTTCCATTTCAGAAGTTCACAAACACCAATTCCTGATCTGGGAAGCTATCAGGTGAATTTATTAATGTGATTTTTAAGTTTTTGTATTTTAATTGTGGTAAAATATACAAACATATTTATTATTTTATCCATTTATAAATGTACAATTCAGTGGCATTAAATAAATAAATGGCCAACATTTTCCAACCATCATGACTGTTTGTACCCCAAATTTATCATTGTTCTCAAAAAAACCTCAGTGCCCATTAAACAATGAAACCCATTTTTCCCTTGCCCCCAGCTTCTGGAAACTCTATTCTACTTATCTCTATAAATTTGCCTTCTCTGGATAATTCATGTAAGAGGAATTATACAATATTTGCCCTTATGTGTTGGGTTTATTTCACTTAGCACAAGGTTTTAAAGGTCCATACACACTGTAGTATACATCAAAATTTCATTCCTTTTTATGGCTAAATAATATTCCATCGTGTGACTATACCACATTTTGTTTATGCATTCATCTGTTGATGAGCAGTTAGGTTCTTTCCACTTTTTGGCCATTGTGAATAATGCTGCTGTGAAATATCAGTTCAAGTGCTTGCTTTCAATTCTTTTTTTTTCTTTTTATTAAATTTATTGGGGTGACATTTGTTAATAAAATTATATAGGCTTCAAGTGCACAATTCTGTAATACATCATCAGTACGTTTCATTGTGTGTTCACCACCAAAAGTCAAATTTCCTTCTGTCATCTTATATTTGATCCCCTTTGCCTTTTGCTACCTCCTTTTCCCCTCTTTCCCTCTGGTAACCAACATACTGTTGTCTGTGTCTACGAGGCTTGTTTGTCTTGTTCATTTGTTGCTTTCTGTTTTATAGTCTACAAAGAAGTGAAGTCATATGGTTCTTGACTTTTTCTGTCTGATTTATTTTGTTTAGCATGATAATCTCAAGATCCTTCCATGTTGTTGCAAATGATAGCACAATGATACTGGGGGAAGAAAGAATAAGGAAAGATTGTGCATAGAAAATGTGAAACTAGTCATATGTGGTTATTTATGCATCAGTCACCTATTCCTGTACAATAAACAACTTCAAAATCTCAGTGTCATACCACAATAAGTATTTAATTTAATTCACACATATCTACTGATTGGCTGGGAGTCAGCTGATCTACGATTGGCTTGACTGGGGAGCCCTGCTTCAATTTGTATGTCTGGTTGGGCTTGACACTCTTACTACATGTTGAACTCTGGTCTGCTCCATTTATTTCATTCTGGGAGTCAGACCAACAAAGCAACAATTACCCAGCCCCCTGAGGGAAATTTTACTTATAGTAAGAATAGAGGTGCAAGAGCGCAAACAGAAAACCATGTGGGGATTCTTAAAGTATGAAATAGGCTCAGATCTGTCACACTGTCACACCTTTACTTAAATTCCAATGTCTATAGCAAGTCACATGCCATACCCCAAAGTAAAGGGACTAGGCAGCACATGGTGACTTTTGTTAGACTAACTGCAAAATTGCGTGACAAACAGTGTAGGTATGAGGAAGAGTAAAATATAGGAACAAACAATACCATCTGCCACAGCATAAATAATAGGGTACAAAAAATGTGTGGTGGAAAGCGTGATAATAAAAGCATTGGGGACAATTATAACCAAAAGTAAGATTTTAGATCATTGCTCTTAACATTTATTTAGTAAGTTCTATAAATATGTAAACAATTTTCCCTCTAAAATCAAGGTGCATTGATCAATCTGCCTTTAATCTGTAGGCACTATTTTTGTTTATTTAGTTTTGAAGATTTTTCATTTTACTAAATGGCTTGTTTTAACAATGGGGGAGAATTTCGTTAGAAAGGGAATCATCTCCGTTTCTTGTAATATGAAAGAAAATTGCAAAAAGAATTGTATGTTTTATCTATTTTCACAAGGCTATTATATGTAAATTAGAACTTCTGAAAAGAAGAATTATAATAGACATGTATCCTTAATTTAAGCAAAATGAAACAGAGTAAGGGTATGTGGAGAATAATGGGCATTGTATATTTGTAAGTAAACAAAAATCATAATACTTAACTTTAAACCTGAACTAAAATGACTATTTAAATAAGGACAGTTTGTGGGTCTCTGGGATTGAAATCTTTAGAATTCTCTCAAAGGAAGCTTTCATTATTAATTGTTAAGTAGCTGAAACAAACATACTTACTAGTGTTTAATTTTTGTATTGAAAGCATATAAGTTGCAGTTTATCACAATGACAGCAAAATCTATCATCCTCTACCTAAAGCTATAATAAGAGTGTGCTCAAATCAACAAGTCTTTCCTTCAGAGTAACTTAACTGTAAATTGTCCTTGACCAGTCAGACAAACACAAAACAACCTCCCTGTTAATCTGCTGGAAACTCATAGTTTACTGTCTTTCATCTCCAGTGACAGCAAGTCAGTGGCAATGATGCTTTATATGTCACATTATTCAAGCAATACTATTCCACTAGTGCTCAAAAGATAGTGAGATGTTAAGAAATGACATATAATGTACTTCTTTTATTCTCCTATTAATGTGGTATATGGGTTTTAACATTACATTTCATGATTAAATTTTAAAAATACACTTAAAAAACCAGGAGCATGTCAGCAAAGAAGGTAGAAACAGCAACAATAAAATCAATGGGAAGACATTCTTGTGTGATTAGAAGGTCTCAATAACTCTAATTCTAAACTATTTCCTATAACACACCTACATACACAATATTTGCTGCATTTGTTAATGTTTTGATATAATCTCAGCACCACTTTTGTAGGAATTGAAATTTTGTAATATTTTCAGTATACATTGAGAAGTCAGGTAGCATTTAACAGACAACACAAAGTAGGACAGATCTTTCTGTTTTATTTTAAATCCAAAAGAATAAATGTTGTTCAGTGGAAATGCTAAAATAAAACCAGTGTACACTTTCTTATCACTAAGTACAAATACTTATTGATGCCAATGGACTACAGTTTCTCAACAAGACTGTGGCAGTAGATCACAAGATGGACTCAAGATATGTAGCATTTAAGAAAGAAGCTTCCAAGGAGTAACACAAGCTAAATAGGAGGTCTCTGGTTCAAGGGTTGGTTTACATTAAGCATTGAAATATTTGTTTATTCCATACTTTGAACAAATATATGCTCATTTGGATATGGTTAATGAAATGTAAATCCTGTCCTAAGGCTTGGGGATACACGTTAAGAGAGACACAGTGTGGAATAAAGCACCTTCAGAACTTGTCATATGATATTTTCTAGAACTATTGATTCCTTTATTGAAACTTATTGCCTAGCTGGAGTCTTGAAGCATCATTTGATGTTTATTATCAGACAAGGAGATCTAACAATTATGTTAGAATTTTAGCTTAGTATATATGAACTATGCATGTAGAATATGAGTTTTGAAGGTAATAAATTAAAATGTTTACATTTATGTGGATTTGCTTTTTCTGAAGTGTTATTAGCAGATATTATAATAGATGACAAAACATTTGGTAGCAACACAATTGCACGTATTCTTAAGAAAGTTAATAAGAAACAGAGATTACAGGTTTGTCCTCTAACCCAAGGGTCCATTTAGTACCATGTGGATGCAAGGATTCTGGCAAGTTGTTCAGGAGCCATAAGGGCCTGAAACCCTGAGGCTGTATAGTAAGAGGCATTCAGAAGACCAGGAACAAAATTTAGTTACCTGAACATGTTGTTAAACAGCTTGGATTTTGGAAACATCCAGATGATGGAGTTTTTCCTTCATTGGTATGTTTGGACCCAATCTAAATTTCCTTAAGAAATTATAAGTTTGGTTAAGTTCCTTGTTTTTGCATAAAAGAACCATTTATCTTCTCTCTCTCCTCTTCATCATAAAAGTCTTAAAGGATAAATAATTATGTTGAAAAAAATCACTAGCATCATCAGGGAACAAAACAACACACTCATACCATAATGAATTTATTTTACTTCATGTCAATAAGATTTATCAAATCCCAACTAAATTGCATTTAAGCTTTATTTTGGGTCTTCTCACAGGATCTGAAAATTTGCTTAGGCCAATACTCAGCTCAAAGTCCATGCTGCCTGAGCCAAAAGCCCAGTATTTTTAGGTCCTCACATGTAACCAGAGGTAGATGGTTAAGCCATAGTCATAAAAGTTAAGTTGACTCAAGTTTGTGTAATGTAGTTGTGACCCTATTAAAAAATCCTCAGTTTTTAATTCTCAACACTATGCAGTTCAATAACTCATTTCCAGAGTAGGTTCAAATGGGCTCAGGAAACTTGTTAGAATAATTGTTATAGTGTAAGACCAAATTCTTGCACTTTTCAAATGACTGGTACAAAAGCTTGTTGTTTTCTTTAAACATCAGCTGACACGTGGTCAGCTGTTTTTCAGTCCTGGCTCTGGATGCATACTATGAAATAAGGACAAGGACAGTAAGAAGAAAAGCCCAGGCCTATAGAGTATTGCTAAATAATGCATGCAAGTAGAGCCACATAGCTAATTCAAAGGGTGGTAACGTTTATATAAAGCAGATATTGGCTTTTATTATGTAAATTAACTTTAAGCTGCACAGATTTTTTTTCCATCTAAGCATCTTTACCAAAAAAGCACTCCTTGAAAGTGACCAGTAAAAATGCTGACACATCTCATTATGGGGTATTACTATTGCTTGAATATCATGCGTCACTTTCCATTACTTTGATGTAACACAGCATTTTGATGCAGTTTGATGTGACAAGTTACTGAACAATGTCATCTACAAAAATTCTGAGTTAGAGCTGTTTTTTTCTTAAACCGATTTTTGCATGCTATAACATAAAAACTTTAACAATATTGTTTAAAAGTTAATTTATCTAGTCTTCACTTATTGGAACATGTAAAACGGCAGAGCATATGTTCCATGAATCACAATAGGTGGCTGTCAGGGGCATGGATGTATCTCTATACCAAAAGATTACAGGTAAAATATTTTACAGCTGCTTCATCTCTATTCAGAATATTCAAAGGTTCCTGGGTCAACTGCTTCCTATTTATTCAAATTTATATTGACTAGCTTCAGAAAGCAAATCTGACAAAATGATTAATTAGACTTTATAGCTCATTGTCAGGCTGTAGTTTAATAGAATTAGCAGAGCTCAAGTTCATCTTTAAATACCATTATGGTCTTCATATTAAAAATGTCAAATTATATTTTTCAATTGTTACAAAATCCAAGATGACTTATTCTAAACTTACTGTAATGACAATGAGAAACTCAACAGAACACCTTACTTAATACACAACTTCCACAGCAATAAGACTATTTTCAGAAAGTTTATTTAGTGGAATAAGGTGTATAGACTTTCATTTTAAATATAAAATGTTCCTGAAGACTCTATGATAGCACAACATCTATACAAAGTATTTATCTCCACCAAATTGGAAAAATTGTAATGTGATGGTTCAACCTTTAAAATTACATATATTTGACCTTGCTTATTTCCCTAGATGGGTGTTAAAAAGAAGTTGTGCCTAAAGCAATATTTTATATACCATATTATATTCACAATAACATCTGAGCTAATTTAAGTTATGGATTCTTACAGAAAAACAAGTTTAAACACATAATGAAGTTATTCTTTATATCAGAGTAACAATATTGATTTTATGTATAAACATGTTTAAAACACAACTCTTGATCTTTTTTTACCTCAAAACCTACTTCTCTCACAGAATTCCACATTTCATTTTATGATGACTCTATGTTTCCCATTGCTCAGGTCAAGCACCTTTGAGTCATCTTTGACTGTTTTCTTTCAAATTCATATACATTTAAATAGAAAATCTGGTTAGTTATACATTCAAACTATATCTTGAATCAAGCCACTTTTCACCAACTCAATTTTTTTTTTACCTTGGTCTAAAACACCATCATCTTTCACCTTAATACCTGTGATAGTTTTCTCATTTGTCTTCATTCTTCTATCTTTATTCTCCTCTAGTGTGCACCACACAACAGCTTGATTCTTATAATGTCTTATCATGTCAATTTTCTGCTTAAAACTAATTTTACTTAGAGGAAAATTGTAAGTCCTTGCAATGATATACAATGCCTTTCATGGTCAGCTCACTACTACCCATCCCATTCCTCTTTGACCTCATCTGTTACTACTTTCCTCCTTACTCACTCTGTTCCACCACATTATTCAAAAACTCAATCACACCTTCACCTTAAGACATTTCAGTGAAAAGGGTAACTATTGCATTGTTCTCTACACCTGAAACTAACAATAAAAATAAATAAATTAATTAAAAAAAAGACATTTCAATGAGATTTTCCCTCTGCCTGAAATGCTCTTCCTCTGGGTATTTTCTTGGTAACACTCTACATTATTTCTTATTTTTATTGTTTATCAGGGAAAACAAATGCTTACCCTGCTAAAATATAAAAATCTAAAGGGCAAGGATCATTGCCTGTATCATTCACTGTTATATCTCCAATACCAAGTATAGTGACTGCACTCTATAAAGATTTGCTGAATTGGAAGTATAAAACAAGTTAGTAAGCTCAAATAAAGATGCTGCATAGGACAAGGCATTGTAACAAATTAAACCTAGTAGACTCTGAGTAGTCAAGCTTCAAATTCCTTTGTCTCTTTATACTTCCTAGAGTTGGAGACTATTGGCATCCTGGTGACACTATAATTGAGAACTGTGGGTCTTCTATTCAAATCTCATTCAGGAACCAATATCCTCCTTATTGTTTCTCAGTTACCTAACTGTCCCGAAAGGATTTTCCAAAGAATTTTAGGCAGTCTGTTAGTTCAAACACCAAAAGGCAAGATTTGGAAACTAGTAAAATAGTTATTCTGATGCTCTTATTCACACTCTAAGCCTTCCTCACTATCTGGTCATCCCAACTAAGTTGCCTGACAATCTCCAAATCCATGCCTAGACTAGCATAAGCAAACATATAGGATGTGGGTACTGCCATATATCTTTGTCCTGAAAGAAAAGATTATGACTCTATTTCAGTAACTTTATGCATAAATAAGACATAATTAAGTGGGTTTGTTTGTTTTGGTGAGAAGTATGCAACTGTAGACAATCAAAGTTGTGATTTGAAGTTTGAAATTGAGCTGTGTTCTTTTCTTACTCACACTCACAAATAAGCCAAGAGTTAAATGCATTAAGAAAATAGTTTCTCTTTCCAATCATCACACATTTTCATCATAACTTGATACTACACCTACATGTTCAACAGAAAAATGTCAAGTGTATTTGTTACCTATGAGCCCTTTTAACATCTTATTTGCCTTTATTCCTCTTGAGGGAAAAGTGCCTATTTTATACACTAACCTTTCAAAGCTACTAAGGGAGGTACATTTCAAGGTATAATAACTCAGACATTATGTAAAATGTTAAAACTTGTCAGATGCTCCACTTTGATATTTGGACTTCTCTCTTGAAACTCCAACAATACTATAAAATATATAAAATATAGATGAAAGTGACCTTTTCCAACTTTGCCTACTTATATGCCCTCTTATTATCTTTCAGTTTCCAAAATAAAACATTAGTTTTGAAGTGGAAATAAAGATCTTTCTAGTTAATATACCTATGTATGTATTACCCTGTACTAATTTTCAGCGATGAAACCCATAGAGTATAGTTGCAATTAATCCCAATAAATTTTGTATTTTATGTAACTATCATATGGGCAGGTAGAAAGCTGACAGAAAGTAGAGCAATAGAGCAGCTTCTATTATGGAAGGTGTATTTAAATATTGGCACTTTGGAGCACAGGATATCAGGGATTGGAGGTAAGCCATGGGGAATATTGGGGCTCCAAAACAGCACTTTTGCATGCCTTTCTTCACTGTGAAAGATCCTGTGAGATATCTTCCTCATTTGATCTCCCTTGGGTAAATAGCTTGAATTGACAATTTTATAATGGTTCTGTATATTTCTGCCTCAATTGGGGCCATGCATGCAGGTGGCAATTATATATGGGTGTATCAGAGTAATCTTCCCCAAACCATCCTCCCTGGTACAGAGATACGGTGATGAGCTCAAAACCCATGTGATAGAAACCTCATTTTATGATACATTCAAGACAGGTAATTGTTCTGGTAATCCAAAAAGTTACTAAAAGCAAAGAATCTCTGAAAAATGTATAATATATTTCTTGTATTTCATTGTTTTATTTGCTAAAATGCCTAAAGATTCATTCACTCACCAGGCTTTGATATACTTTTTTTACTGTGAGTCAGCTCACAAAAGAGTTTTTTGCATGTATCACATCCATAGCCCATTATTCTATAATTTTCAATTTCTTTAAAGAGGAATGGGAAGTTAAAGGACACATTTAAATCAATCTGATTATAAAATGCTTTTAGAATTTTATAGATTTACATTTTTTCTCCTTATTGCCTCATGGCAATTTTAAATGACACACTTTTATTGAATCTTTCCAAAGCATTCAAATCAGTGTTTATAAAAATAATGTATTCCTTTTCACACTCATATGTTACCATTTTGCATAAAAGGCAAATATGTAATTACAATGAGAAGTACAATTGCTGTAATAGGGTTTGAGGGAAGACAGAATGGATTCTTGGTAAGCATGTAACTCATCTGATGGGAAAAGAAATGAATAAGTGTATTATGCAGAGCAGTCTATTTGCTGCACAATTCAATGTGCAGTAATTATTGCTAGATTTTAAAGCGGGAAAAGAACATATTGGTAAATATAGTCAGTTAGTAAAGTAGATACAGGTTAAGATACAGGATAAATAAATATCACAGTCATGGCTATATTTCAGAAAAATGTCTGACTACAGTGCCAAAGTGATTGTATAAATAGATGAGTTCAGACAATTAAGTTCGCAAACTCATCCTAGAAAAAGTGCTACATACCTCATTGCTAAATATCATTATGGTCATCTTTGGAGTACTCCTCTTGGGAAGATATGCACTGACACCAGCACCTAGTTCACCTTTCAAATCAATTTTGGAACTCTTTTTTTGGAATGGCCATCAGAGCTGTCGTCATATTACCCTTGATGTCCTGAATGTCATCAAAATGTCTTCTTTTCAATATTTCTTTTATCTTTCGGTGAAAAAACAAGTCATTGGGGGCCAGATAAGGTGAGTAGGGACATTAGCCACAAATTTCCAATACAGTTATTTGTTGACTGGCTAAAAACTCCCTCACAGACAGTGCCGTGTGAGCTGGTGCATTGTCTTGATGCAAGAGCCAGGAATTGTTCACAAAAAGTTCAGGTTGTCTAACTTTTTCATGCAGCCTTTTCAGCGCTTACAAATAGTAAACTTGGTTAACTGTCCATTTGGTATAAGTTCATAATGAATAATCCCTCTGATATAAAAAATTGTTAGGAACATCGTTGCAACAAGTTTGTGAACTTAGTTGTCCAACCTCGTATAATTTATGTCTAGGTTGATATTCTAAGAGAAAAAGAGGATAAATCTGTAGATCCAATCTATACTGGATTATTAAATAATCTGTAATGTGTGGTATGGTTTTACTGGGACCAAGACATGTAAAGTACTCCTGATAAATCTTTGAATCCTGTTTAATTTGTCCCATATCAAGTACGTGACCCTTACAGTATATGAACATAACCAATTTCCTTGTTTATTTTGAAATTTGGTGATGTAATACCTATCTTCCTCCTTTTAAATACAAAAAATGAGATTGCTGTTGTTCTTTCAGGAAGCCCCTCAAAAGATAATTTTCACAAAAACTGGGACTTTTTTCTTAAATCTTAGCAAGGACACAACATCTTACTAAAGAAGAAAAGGTGACACTAACAGTAAGAATTTATTACATTACTGCATCTGTACCTCAATAATTTGACCACTCTTTAGTTCAAAACTACTTATATTTCAATCAGAAATGCTGCACAGTTTATCATGCATATTATTAAATTAATTCTCCCCATTTTTCTAAATGTATGAGTGTGGAATGTACCCGCATAGCTTCCATTTTGAATTCTAAGAAGAAAAATATTTTAATGACTATGTAAGGGACAAGTATAAAAAGAAAGTAGAGACAAAGAGAAAAACTATACCTCTAACTAAAAGCAACAGCTTAGATTACTCCAGAGCTCACAGGTTGCAAAAGCAATGCCTATAAGACAGGCTGGAAAGGTAAATGAGTGAAGAGTCTTGTAAGAGTTGAAGTGCAATAGGGAGCTGCGTGCTCTTAGGGGAAATGGAGATCACGTGAGTTTCCTAATGGAGACTCAGGCATCTCACCTCTACCTGATTTTTTCCATGAAGGAATGTGGTGAGAGTTACCTAACCTTTTGAATTTTTATTTTCATGAGAAGCCAAACATTTAGATTTCATGTGAAATCTCCTGATATTTAAATACTGGTCACCAATAAAACAAACAAACCGACAAACAAAGAAAGCAGGGTGGGCTAGAAATAAACAGAACTGTGGGATTGATTTGTATCATTAGCCACAAATTTCTGACCTCTGGAGTAGAAACATGCAATTCCATGATTCCTCAATAAAGCAATGCATTGTTTTGCTTGCCTCTCAGAAAGAGTATGCTTAACAGCTGTCCCCCACACAGAGATACACGTACCTCAGAGAGTACTCTGTTCTCATAATTAAGAATCACCTACCCCAAATCCACATGCTGCCTTTTTCCTATCCTGTGGGGGACAATGAGGAAAGGTAGCTCATTAACTCTGCTTTCAAACTCTGCAGTCTGGTAACCCTCACATTTGGGAAACAAGATGGCAATTTGATACTATACACAGAGTTCTTAGCATAGTGTCTGTCTCATTGCCATTTTTTTCCATAAATGCTAGTTTGATTTTCATTCTACATGGTGATGAAGAGCGAACTACCACACTCTATGTAAGAGTGTTTATTATACAATGAAACCTACATTAATTTATTTTCTCAGATGGATAATTAACATGTTTCATAAAAATAATGACATAACCAGTAATTAAAACACACACCATTGGACTTCTAGATTTAGAATGTGTGTGAAGTGATTCTTATGACTTTGGGAGATAGGATATAAATTTGCTGAGTACTTTCTCCCATCCCAGCTCTTTGAATATTTAAGTCCCAGATATCTACAGGAGTCAGAGAAAAAAAAACAAAGTGGAAGGATAAAGGGTTGTTGTTCTCTAATATTGCCCTCTGACCTGTCACATCACAGAAAGTTGGAGCTAAGAGTGGAAAAGCTTTGATACCATTATCTAATGAAAAAAAATAGGTCTGAGAGTTAGAAAATCCAAGTTCTAGTTAAACTATGGGTCCTTAAGTCACTTGACTTTCATTTGACTTTCAGTTTCCTTATATGTCAAAGCTGAGGGTTGGGGAGCAGAAATAACCCAGGCCTTAGGTGTCTCCTGGGACAGTTTAGAGGGGGGGAAATGTGGTTTAACAGACAGTATACCTCTTCAGAAGTCAGATATGTAATAATATAAAAGAAAGGGACTATTATCATTAACTTTGGAGTCTTATCTCTTCCAAAGTCTCATCAAGCTCTCTATGGCAACAGTGTTATAGACATATAAGCCTGTTGCTTTTTCAATAAAAACATGTATGTTCAATTAAAGCAATATTTTCTTGGGTGTGGTTATCTAACATGGGACTTTAACCAGGTGTCATATTTTCCTTTCTCCTGACCCAGGAGACTTTTGGAAATATCTAGAGACATTATTGATTGTCACAACTGGGTTGGGATGTGCTACTGACATATCATGGATAGGGGCTGAGGATGCTGCTAAACATTCTACAATGAACAGGACAGTTCCTTACAACAAATAATTATATAATTCAAAATGTCTCTAAGGTTGAGGGTAAGAAACTCTGGTCTAAACTCTAAAAGAAGTACAATTTTTTTCTAGTAACTGTAATTCAGTGCTTCTTCATAAATTTCCCACTCCAACCTTCATCAATGTAAGCATTGTAAACCACAGACTTATCTTGAGAAAAATCACCTAGACACTTAAAGCCTACCAACTAGAGAAGTAATTTTGTCCGTTTTGGAATTTTTGACAGTGTTTGATACCTTTGAAGACGTCTACATTAAATTACTCACTTATTAAATATTCACTTAGTCATCAAAAATTAATTTGACACTTGCTCTGTGCATAGTTCTTAGCCCATTTTTAACTCATAAATATTAGCCTATAACACATGCTTTTGACTTCTTTTTGTTATTTTTCAATTAAAGTTAACATTCAATATTATTTTATATTAATTTCATGTGTACAGCATAGTGGTAAGACATTTATATAATTAATCAAATGATTCCCCTGGTTAGTCTAGTACCCACATGGCACCATTCATAGTTGCTACAATATTATTGATTATATATTCCCTATGCTGTACTTCACATCCCCATGCATTTTTTTGTAACTAACAATTTGTATTTATTAACTCCTTCACCTTTTCACCCAGACCCAATAACCCTCTTTTTTCACCCAGCCCCCCAACTTCTCTCCCCTCTGGCAATTATCAATTTACTTTCTGTATCTATTAGTCTGTTTCTGTTTGTTCATTTATTTTGTTCTTTAGATTCCACATATAAGTGAAATCATATGGTATTTTTCTTTCTCTGGTTTATTTCACTGAGTAAAATACCCTCTAGGTCAGTGGTTCTCAACATTCCTAATGCCGTGACCCATTAATACAGTTCCTCATGTTGTGGTGACCCCTAACCATAAAATTATTTTCGTTGCTACTCTATAACTGTAATTTTGCTAATGTTATGAATCATAATGTAAATATCTTTTTGTTTTCCGATGGTCTTAGGCGACCCCTGTGAAAGGGTCGTTCAACCCCCAAAGGGGTCACGACCCACAGGTTGAGAACTGCTGCTCTAGGTCCATCCATGTTGTAGCAAATGGTAAGATTTCATTCTTTTTTATGGCCCAGTAGTATTTTATTGCATAATTGTACCCCATATTCTTTATCTAGTCATTTATTGATGGGCATTTAGGTTGCTTCCATATCTTGTTTATTGTAAATAGTGCTGCAGTGAACATAGGGATGCATATATCTTTCAAATTAGTGTTTAGAATTTTTGGTATAAATAAACAAATGTGGGATTGCTGGGTCATAAGGTAGATCAATTTTTAGTTTTTGAGGAACCTCCAAACTGTTTTCAAATTGGCTGCACCAACTTGCAATCCCACCAACAGTGCACAAGGGTTCCCTTTTCTCCATATCCTTGCCAACACTTGTTATTTGTTGACTTACTGATGACAGCCATTCTGAAAGGATTGACGTGGTATCTTCTTGTGGGTTTTATTTGCATTTTTCTGATGATTAGTGATGTTGAGCATCTTTTCATATGTCTATTGGCCTTGTATATGTCCTCTTTGGATAGATATCTCTTCATGTCCTCTGGCCATTATTTTAACTGGACCATTTGCTTTTTTGGTATTGAGTTATATGTGTTCTTTGTAAATTTTGGATTTTAACCTCTTATCAGATGTATTATTGGTGAATATTATCTCCTACTTAGTGGGTTGTCTTTTCATTTTGTTGAGAATTTATGTTACAGTGCAAAAATGTTTTACTTTGGTGTAGTCCTACTGGTTTAATTTTTCTTTTGTTTCCCTTGCTTGAGGAGATACATTAGAAAAAAAATATTACTAAGAGCAATATCAGAAAGTTTACTGCCTATATTTTTTTCTAGGAGTTTTATAGTTTCAGGTTGTACACTTAAATATTTTCAATTTATTATTCAATATGATGTAAGGGGGTCCAGATTCATTTCTTTGCATGTATCTGTCCCGTTTTCCCAACACTATTTATTGAATAGAATCTTTACCCCCATTGTATATCCTTGCCTCTGATGTCATATTTTAAATGACCATATATGTATGGGTTTATATCTGGGCTATCTATTGATCTAGGCTCTTTTCCTTTGATCTATGTGCCCATTTTTATGCCAGTGCCAGGACTTTTTGATTACCATAGCCTTGATATCAGGTAGCAAGATACTGCAACCTTTATTATTCTTTGTCAAGACTGTGATGGTTAATCAGAGTCTTTTGTGGTTCCATATAAATTTTAGGATTATTTGTTCTAGTTCTGTGAAAAATGCCATTGGTATTTTGATAGGGATATCATTAAATCTACAGATTGCATTGGGAAATATGTAATTTTTTATTAAAATTTATTGGGGTGACAGTGGTAAGTAACATTACATAAGTTTCAAGTGTACAATTCTGTAATACATTATCTATGTATCACATTGTATATTCACCACTCAGAATCAGTTTTCCTTCCATCACTATATATTTGACCTCCTTTACCCTCTTCTACCACCCCCCTTGCCTTCTGGTAACCACTAAATTGTTGTCTGTGTTTATCAGGTTTTTTTTCTTTGTTATTTGTCTTGTTGCTTTCAGTTTTATATCCCACATATCAGTGAAGTCATATGGTTCTTGACGTTTTCTGTCTGATGTATTTCAATTAGCATGATAATCTCAAGATCCAGCCATGTTGTTGTAAATGGCAGTATTTTATATTTCCTTATGGCTGAGTAACATTCCATTGTGTATATGCACCATACCTTCTTTATCCAGTCATCCATCAAAGGACACTTTGGTTGTTTCCATGCCTTGACCACCATGAGTAATGCTGCAATGAACATAGAGTTCCACATATTTTGTCAGATAAATGTTTTCAGATTTTTGGGGTAGATACCCCAGAGAGCGATTGC
This sequence comes from Hipposideros armiger, assembly GCF_001890085.2. Lineage (NCBI taxonomy): Eukaryota > Metazoa > Chordata > Mammalia > Chiroptera > Hipposideridae > Hipposideros > Hipposideros armiger. The sequence continues at coordinate 1,298,139 of NW_017731656.1, forward strand.
TGGGATACATGATAATTATATTCTTGATTTTTTTGAGGAACCTCAATACTTTTTCCATACTGGCTATACCAGTTTACATTCCCAGCAGCAGTGTATGAGTGTCCTTTTATACCACAGCCTGCTCAACACCTGTTATTGCTTGTCCTATTGAGAATAACCATTCTGATAGGTGTGAGGTGGTATCTCATTATGGTTTTGATTTGCATTTCCCTAATACCTGGTGAAGATGAGCATTTTTAAAATATATCTGTTGTTTGTTTGTTTGTTTGTCTTCTTTTGAGAAGTATCTGTTCAGGTCCTCTGCCCATTTTTAAATTGCATTGCTTGTATTTTTGTAGTTGAGTTGTATGAGCTCTTTATATATTTTGGATATTAGCCCCTTATTTGTGGGGTCATTTGCAAATATCTCCACCCTATTAGTTGGTTGCATCTTTGATTGTTGATGTTTCTTTTGCTGGGCAGAAGCTTTTCAGTTTGATAAGTCTCATTCATTAATCTTAGCTTTTACTTCCCTTGGAATCACAGAAGACCATGAAGAGTCAAAGAAATACTATGAAAAATTAACAAGGCTGGAGGTATCCCACTCCCTGACTTCAGTTTATGTTACAAAGAGACAATAATCAAGAGCATGGCTTTGCCATAAAACAGGCCAACAGGTCAATGGAATAGAATTGAGAACCCAGAAATAAATCCATATAAATATGGACAGGTAATTTTTTACAAAGAAGCCAAAAACATACAATGGAGAAAAGAAAGTATCTTCAATAAACGGTGTTGAGAAAGCCACATGCAAAAGAATAAAACTAGATTGCTATCTGTCACCATAAATCAAGTTAGCTCAAAATGGATCAAAGAGCTAAACATAAGGCCTGAAATAATATTGCATAGAAAAAAACATAGGTACTAAACTTATGGACTTGGGTTTTGAGAGGAATCTTTGAATTTGCTCCCATTCATATGTATCTTCTTTAATTACTTTCTTAACTGTCTTATAATTTTCCAAGTACATGTCTTTTATCTCCTTGGTTAATTTTTTTCCTACATATTTTTTTCTTGATGCAATAGTAATAGGAATTGTCTTCTTCATTTTTCTTTCTGATAATTCATTATTGGTTCATAAAAAATGTAACCATCTTTTCACATGTCTATTGTCCATCTGTATGTCCTCTTTGGAGAAATGTCTATTTAGTTACTCTACCCATTTTTAAATTGGATTGTTTGCTTTTTTGTTGTTGAGATGTATGTGTTTCTTATATATTTTTAATATTAGCCCCTTATTTGAGGTGTTGTTTGCAAAAATATTCTCTCATTTGGTTGGTTGCATCTTTATTTTGTCAATGGTTTCTTTTGCTGTGTAGAAGCTTTCTACTTTGATATAGTCCCATTCATTTATTTTAGTTTTTACTTCCCCTACCTTTGAAGTCAAATTAAAAAAAACCCTCTTTGAATCCAAGGTCCATAAGTTCCGTACCTAACCCTTCTTCTATGCAGTTTACTGTTTCAGGATTATGTTTAGGTTTTTTATCCCTTTTGAGTTAATTTTGGGACATGGTGACATATAGCAGGCTAGTTTTATTCTTTTGCATGTGGCTTTCCAATTTTTCCAGCACCATTGATTGAAGAGGCTTTTTTTGTCCATTGTGTATTTTTGGCTACTTTCTCAAAAATTATGTGTCTATATTTATGTGGGTTTATTTTGGGGTTTTCAATTCATTTCCATTGGTCTGTGCATCTTTTTTTTTGCCAGTACCATGCTGTTTTGATTATTGCTGCCCTGTAGTACAAGCTGAAGTCAGGAAGTGTGATACCTCCAGCATTATTGTGTTTTTTTAGGATTGCTTTGGCTATTCGGGGTTCTTTTGTTGTTCCATACAAATCTGATGACTTTTTTATTCTATTTCTTTAAAAATAATGCCATTGGGGGCTGGCAGAGTGGGGTGTTGGTTAGGAGTTGGCTTGGGACAACAGTTCTGAGCAGCAGGGCCCCGGTTTGGATCCCACATGAGGGCCAGTGATGCTGTGCCCTCTACAGCTAAGATGGTGAACAACAGCTTGACCGGGAGCTGGGCTGCTGTGAGTCGCCGGCAATGGCATAGGCTGCATTGGGGCTGCCCGGCAGTGGGCGTGATCTACCATGAGCCACCATGAGCGGCCATCCAATGGCTGACAAGCGACTGCCTCACCCGGGAAGAGCACAATGATAATACCAACATGGGTCAGTGAAGCGATGTCCTCCACAACTAGACTGAAGAACAAAAAGACAGCAACTTTGTTCCCCTCCCCCAATTCCCCAATAAAATCTTGAAAAAAAAAATAAATAATGCCATTGAGATTTTGATGGGAATTGCATCAAATCTGTATAATGTTTTGGGTAATATAGCCATTTTAACTATGATGATTCTTCCAATCCATGAACACAAAATGTCTTTTCATTTCTTTGTGTCTTCTTCAATTTCTTTTACAAATGTCTTACAGTTTTCAGTGAATAAGTCCTTCATATTCTTAGTTAAATTTATTCCTAGGTATTTTATTCTTTTTTTTGCAATTGCAAAATGAATTTTTTTTAATTTCTTTTTCTGAAATTTCATTGTTAGTATATAGGACTGCAATGGATTTTTGTACGTTCAATAATCATCACAGAAATGCAAATAAAAACCACAATGAGATATCATCTCAGACCAGTTAAAATGGCTATCACCAACAAGACAAATAATAACAAGGAGAAGCTGTGGAGAAAAAGAAACCCTCATACACTGTTGGTGGGAATGCAGATTGGTGCAGCCACTATGGAAAGCAGTGTGGAGGTTCCTCAAAAAATTTAAGAAAAGAATTACCGTAATCTCTCTCCTGCAATCTCTCTCCTGGATATGCACCCCAAAAAACATGAAAACATTTATCCATAAAGATATATGTGCTCTGATATTCACTGCAGCTTTGTTTATGGTGGCCAAGACATGGAAACAACCAATGTGTCCTTCGATAGATCACTGGATAAAGAAGATGTGGGATATATACACAATGGAATACTGTTCTGCCATCAGAAAAGATGAAATAGTGCGATTTGCAACAACATAGGTGGATCTTGAGATTATTATGCTAAGTGAAATAAGTCAGACAGAAAAAGTCGAGAACCATTTAACTTCACTCATATGTGGGATATAAAACTGAAAGCAACAAAGGAAAAAGACAAACAAATAAAGAAACAAAAATTCATAGACAGAGACAATAGTTCAGTTTTTACCAGAGGGTAAGGGGGGAGTAGGGGATAGTCAAAGAGGTAAAGTGGGTCAAATATATGGTGATAGAAGGAGAACTGACTCTAGGTAGTGAACACACAATGTGATATATAAATGATGTGTTACAGAATTGTACACTTGAAACCTATGTAATTTTACCAATCATTGTCACCCCAATATACTTTAATTTTTAAAAAATTGTAAAATCAGAAAAAAATGCAACCAATATATGTTTATTACAAAAAAATGAAACCAATTTATGAATATTAATTTTGTATTCTGCTATTTTACTGAATTTATTTATCAGTTATAAGAGTTTCTTATAGGAATCTTTAGGGTTGTTTATATATAGTAACATGTCATCTGCAAATAATATCAGGTTTACTTTTTTCTTTCCAATTTGTATGACTTTTTTTTTTCTTGTCTGACTGCTGTGCCTAGGACTTCTGAAACTATGTTGAAACCCCCCCCCCAATTTTAAGGAAAACACATATAGCTTTCCCCCACTGAGTCTGATGTTCACTGTGGGTTTGTCATATATGGCCTTTATAATCATGAGGTATGTTCCCTCTCTTCTCACTTTGCTGAGAGTTTTTTATATAAATGGATGCTGGATTTTGTCTAATGTCTTTTCTGCATCTGTTGATATGGTCATATGATTTTTATCTTCTATTTTGTTTATGTGGTGTATCACATTAATTGATTTGTGGATATTGAACAAACCTTGCATACCAGGAATGAATCCCACCTGATCATGATGTATAATATTTTTAATGTATTGCAGAATTTGGTTTGCTAATATTTTGTTGAGATTTTTGCACTTATGTTCATCAGGAATATTGGCTTATACTTCCTTTTTTTGTAATGTTTCTGTCTGGTTTTGGAATAAGGATAATAGGGGCCTCATAAAATGAGTTTGGGAACCATTCCTCCTCTTGAATTTTTTGGAATAGCTTGAGAAGTATAGGTTTTAATTCCTCTTTTTAATTTTTATATTTTTATTTATTTATTTTTTGTTTATTCTTATTAAATTTATTTGGATGACATTGGTTAGTAAAATTATATATGTTTCAAGTGTACAATTCTATAATACATCATCTATATATTGCATTGTGTGTTCACCACCCAGTCAATTTTACTTCCATCACTATGTATTTCATGTTTGGTAAAATTCACCTGTGAACCCATCTGGTCTAGGACTTTTGATTGTTGGGGGTTTTTAAATTACTGATTCAATTTTGATAGAAATAATCAGTCTGTTCAGATTTTTGTTGCTTCTTGATTTAGCCTTGGAAAATTGTATGTTCCTAAGAAGTTCTCCAGTTCTTCCAGATTGTCCAACTTGTTGGAGTATAGTTGTTCATTGTATTTTCTTATTTTTTTAAAAATTTCTCTGCTGTCTGATGTCACTTCCCTTTCATTTCTGATTTTATTTATTTGGATTTTTTCTTTTTTTATTGTCATTAATGTGCTTAAAAGTTTATCAATTACATTTATCTTTTTAAAGAGTCAAAGAACCAGCCCTTGGTTTCATTTATCTTTTGTATTTTTTTAAACTCTATTTTGTTTATTTCCCTCACATATTTATTATACCCTGAGTTTTACTCCCTTTGGGCTTTGATTGCTGACCTTTCTCTTGTTTTTTTTTTTAGGTAAAAGGATAGATTGTTTATTTGAGATTTTTCTTATTTCTTGAGGTAGGTCTGTATTGCTATGAATTTCATTTTTAAGACTGCTTTTGCTGTTTCCCATAGTTTTTGGGTCAGTGTATTTCCATTTTCATTTGTTTCAAGGTATCTTTTGATTTATTCCTTGATCTCATTTTTAGCCTATTCATTGTTTTGTTGCATACTCTTCAGCCTCCATGTGTTTGTATGTTTATCAGTATCTTTTATTGTAACTGATTTTTATTATCATACCACTGTGGTCAGAGAAGATGCTTGATATGACTTCAATGTCTTAAATTTATTGATACTTGTTTTGTGGCCTAACACCTGGTCTATTTTGGAAAATGTTCCATGTGTACTTGAAAAGAATGTGCACTGTGTTGCTTTGGGATGAAATGCTCTAAAAATATCAATTAAAACAATATGGTCTAGTGTGTCATTTAAGGTCACTGTTTCCTTGTTGATTTTCCCCCTGGAAGAGCTGTCCATTGGTGTCAGTGGGATGGTTAACTCCCCTACTATGACTGTACTACTGTCTATTTCTCCCTTTATGTCAGTCAATATTTTCCTTTTTTATTTACATGATCATATGTGGGTGCATAAATGTTTACAAGGGTTACACCCTCTTTTTGAATTGATCCCTTTATCCTTATGTAATATCCAGTTTTGTCTCATATTAACAGCCTTTGTTTTAAAGTGTCTGTTGTCTATTTTATAATTATTGTTACCCCAGCTGTTTTTTAATTTCCACTTGCACTAAATACATTTTTTCATCCCATTGCTTCCAGTTCTGTGTGTCTTTTCATCTGAAGTTGGTATCTTGTAGACAGCATATGTGTGGGTCTTGTTTTCTTATCCATTCACCTTCCCTATGTCTTTTGATTGCAGCATTTAATCCACTTACATTTAAAGTGTATATTGATAGGTACATAGTTTTTGTCATTTTATTGTTCACATATATGGAGTTTTTTACTTCTTCTTCTTAAGGAAATCCCTTTAACATTTCTTGTAATACTGGTTTGGTGGTGATAAACTCCTCTAACTTTTTCTTGTCTGCAAAACTCTTTGTCTCTCTTTCAATTTTAAGGAATAGCCTTGCTAGGTAGAGTAGTCTTGGTTGTAGGTTCTTACTTTTTATTGCTTTGCATATTTTGTGTCAAATTGTCATGGCTTGCAAAGTTTCTTTTGAGAAATCAGCTAAGAGTCTTATGGGAGTTCCCTTGTAAGTAACCAGCTGCTTTTCGCTTGCTAATTTTAGAATTCTCTGTTTGTATTTAACTTTTGCTGTTTTAATTATGTTGTATATTGGTGTGTATGTCTGTTTCATTTGCCAGGTTAAGGATGTTTTCAGACATTATTTTTTCAAATTGGTTTTCAGTCCCTTGATCTTTTCTTCTCTTTCTGATACTTCCCATGATGCAAATGTTGTTATGTTTTATATCGCAGATGTCCCTTAAACCATCCTTTTTGTTTTTTTGCTGTTCTGACTAGGTGTTTTCTGCTACCTTGTCTTCCAAATTGCCAATTTGATCTTCTGTTCCATCTAATGTACTGTTGATTCTTTCTGGTGTATTCTCCATTTGAGATTTCAGGTATTGTATTCTTCGTTTCTGGCTGGTCTTTTTTTTATGGTTTTCATGTTCTTTTTTATACTTACTAACTCTTTTTTGAAGTTCTCCCTAAGTTCCTTGAGCATCTTTATAACCATTGTTTTGAACTCTGCATTTGGGAGTTTGCTCGCTTCCTTTTGTTTGGATCTTTTTCTGGAGTTTTCTCTTGTTCTTTCATTTGGGACATATGAGGCATGGCAATTAAGTTGCAAACTTGTTGCAATGATGTACCTAACCTTTTTTGATATCAGAGGGATTATTCATTATGAATTTGTACCAACTGGACAAACAGTTAACCAAATTTACTATTTGGAAGTGCTGAAAAGGCTGCATGAAAAGGTTAGATGACCTGAAATTTTCACCAACAATTCATGGCTCTCACATCACAACATTGCAGCAGCTCATATGGCACTGCCTTGAGGGAGTTTTTAGTCAGTAAACAAATAACTATATTGGAACACCCTCCCTACTCACCAGATATGGCCCCCAATGACTTCTTTCTTTACTCAAAGGTAAAAAAAAATATCGAAAGGAAGACATTTTGATGACATTCAGGACATCAAAAATAATATGACAACAGTTCTAATGGCCATTCCAGAAAGAGTTCCAAAATTGCTGTGAAGGGTGGACTAGGTGTGGGCATCGGTGCATAGCTTCCCAAGTACTTCAAAGGTGACTGTACTGATATTCAGCAATGAGGTATGGAGCACTTTTTTCCAGAATGAATTCATGAACATAATTGTCCAACCTTGTATTTCTTTGTTTCCTCATTTTGGCTGCCTCTCTATATTTGTTTCTATGTGTTAGGTAGATCTTCTATGTCTCCCAGTCTTTGCTGAGTGGTGTTATGTTGTAGGTGTCCTGTGGGGCCCTGTAGCACAATCTCCCTGATCACATGCCTTAGGAGCTCTAGGAATGTCTCTTGAGTGTGGTTTGAATGTCCTCCTGTTGTATTTGAGCAGCAGGTGGGATTTACCCTCAGTGTGACTGGTTATGAAGATTAGCCACATCCATAGTTTAGAGTTGCTGTGTGGGAGCTGAACTCACTGAGCAATGTTCACCCGATGGGCTCTGTTGCTTGCTGAGATCACCCACCACCAAAAGGTTGTGGGGCTAATTGGGTGGTTCTCTGTTGTGTTCTGAAGCCTGCCACCAGGTGTATTGGTTCTGGAGCCTTTTGGGAGTGACTCTAGTGCAGGCCTAAGTCAGCTGCTGCTGGTTACTGGCCCAGGACTACCTCGTAGGAACTACAGCATTCCATGTGTGGCCACTGCCTCTGGTAGACCTGGAGGCATGTGAGAAAGACCATGCTGGAAAATGAGGCTGACTGTGACCAGTATCAGGCCTGGAACATCTCAGCAAAAGGTCCAGGATATCCTGAAGCCTGCCACCATCTGCCAGCTGCTTATAAGGCTCAGCATCTGAAATGATCTCATGAGGTATGTGATTTGTGTTAGGTGGGATAAAAGGGAGTCACCATGGTGGGGCCACCGGTGTTCACCAGGTTGATGCAGATTCCAGTTTGAACTCAGTGCTTAGCCTGGGGCCACTCCACAAAAGGATCAGCACACCAAGCCCAGCCACTATCCACCCATGGACCTCTGAAAGTTTGTAAAAATAGATTGCAGCATGTGCTGGACCTGGCTACCCATTACTGAAAGCACCTCTAATGGCACATGAGGCCATGCCAGCTGCTTGCCATTGAAAGAGCTTCCTATGGCATACAAGCTGGGACTGGATACTCACCACTGAAAGTGCTTCTGGTGGTGTGAAAGTTGGATGATGCAGGGTCCATGGGAGTCACCATGGTTCAGTGAGCAGAGTTTGTGGAGTGTTGTCATGATGGAGGATGAATCCTTTCAGTTGTGCTCAACAAATACGGTGAATGCTGCTGCCATGTGCCATCCAATGGAAAGACAGGGATCTTCAATACAGGAAGTGGCACGTCAAACCTTAGTAACAGTGTGTGACAAGTTCCACCTTGTTCCATGCAGTCAGTCGGGTGTGAGCTACGGTTGAGATAAGGTGTGTTTTAAAATGTGCCATAAATCATCCTCCATCATGACAACACTGTGTCACACATCACTTCTGGTATACGGCAATTTTTGTCTAATAAAAACTTTATGGTGTGTCCTCATCCACCTTATTCAGCAGATCTGGTACCTTGGGACTTCTGGCTCTTCCACAAAGTCAAAATGATTCAGGACATTGAAACAGCCATGACAGTGCAACTAAAGACACTCATAAAAGAGGGCTTCCAGAACTGCTTCAGAAAGTGGCAAAAATGATATAGTCTCTTCAAAGTGAGGGCGAGTATTTTGAGGGGGATTAATGACAATGTGTCTTTTACTGTAATAATTTTTTTTAATTTAAACATTCACCATAGTTCTTGATAATACCTTATACAAACAGAAATGACATAATGCTCAATAGGGCAGAGATTGCTACCTGTCTTGTTTTCTGCTGTGTCTTCAACCAGGTAAAAAAATTAAATATTTGTAAAATAAATAATGGAAGCTGTTTTTATGAAACATTGGCCAAAGTAAGGGAACAAAATGAAATCATGATTAATTACAAGGTAATTTCAGCCTCAAGATACAGGGTACTGATCTCACTGAATTTGTGTGGAAAGATTGAAAGTATTGTCTCAATACAAATTATTTATTTGCAAAACCAAGTCCTGATTGCTTATGAAAATTTTTTTTTAAATTCTAAAATCCCCAAATGTTCTCACCAGTATTCTCACCCATTACTTGGGGTAAAAAGAAAGGGGTATTTGCAATAAGCTCTACTTTTAACTGGGACCCCATGGGACCCCGTGACCTCCAATAACTAAATGCACTCCTAATTATTGTATCTGTGATTAAACTTGTGCAAGCCTCAGGTTTAATTAGTCTAGACTCTCAAAAAGTGACTTAGAAATTGCTAGACTAGGATCAAAATATATAAGAACAGAAAATTTGCTGGAAGGGGTAATGATGAATTGTTTTGCTTAATGTACTTTAATTAAACAAATAATAATATCAACATTTCATTATGCAAACAAATAAAATTATCTAACCTGACCTTCACCACTTGCCTTGTCAATCACCATAAGCATAGTTCAGACATGTGGCTGAGTGAAAGAGAATTGATCTCAGCTCTAAAGGAAATATCAAGAACCTACTAAAAGCCATATTAAAAAAAAATTAAATTTAGTAAATTCCCTTATATCTCCAGAACTGTATAATGATAATACATATTCATAGTAATGGTCCTAAATTTCATAAGGTTCTTTATCACTGAGGAAGATTTACCATACTGATGGTGATTCCCATACCTTTAGATTTCACTGAATAGAAAATTTTCTAAAACTATTTAGGAAACACAGAAATGCTAACTTTTTGTCAATAAATTACACTGACAAAATCCAAATGTCATTCATTATTATCATAATTTCTTAAAATGACATTTTAACACAGAAATAATGAAGAACATAAGTTAATGTTAGCATTATGGTGTACTTTGATTACCCAAGTAAGAAAGTGAATTCAGAAATTTTAGGAGACATAAAATGTTAAATAGTATGGGCTCTGGAATCAGGGAAATTCAGTTACCCTCAAATCTCTTACATATAGAAAATTAAATAGAATCTACCTTATAACATTTCTATGATATTATACACACTCATGTGCACACACAGACACACACACACACACAGAGTTTAGAACAGAATCCAGCAGAAAGCAAATACTTAATAGTTAGCTGCTATTATTGACAATAGCTGGAGCGAACTTGTTCATCTTAACCCTAGCTATGCAGAATATACAATCAAACATAATATCTTCATCTTTAAACATTCTATTAGGTTTTTAAATACACACACACACACACGAATGTAATCATAATCAGTCATTCAATGGCAGGCATACTTAGGAGATAATATGCACTTTTCTTGTTAAGATCTCTTATTACTAGTATTTAGAGAAGACCAAAAATACTTTATCCTATCATCATTACTTAAATGAAGAACAATTATCACCAGGCCTTATTCAAAAGGGAGCATCTTTATCTTGTTAGCCAGTTTCATTGGTTAATGCATGTCAATATATAGTTTCCTTCATAAATGTCCTAAAAGCAATCCCAAGACTGCTTAAGTAAGTGCAGAGTGGAAATATATTGCCTAGACTATCTGATTCCAAAGCTTTTGTCTTTTGTCATATGTCATCTTTGTATAGAGAATACATATTACATTGGTAACACCCAGACTAATTACTGGAACTAGTTTGATGGTCTAAAGCGAACCAACCTAGAACTCCCACAGCTGCCTCATTCTTTGTGATCTAAATTCTAGGCATTATTCAACCTCTTTGCTGAGCTCTTGATTGAAATAAACACATTTTTACAGCCACTTGATCTTTCACATGGATTCTTTTCATCTCACTTTAGTTGCACTTTTCTCTTCTAGGATTTACTTCTGACTTTCACCTAAGCTATATCTAGCCTGCCTTTATTCATGATATACTAAGTCCTTCCTTTGTGTTTCTCCAGTTTTTATTCTCTGCTCAAATGGACAATATTCCCTAAAAACTGGACCATTAATCAATCAATGGATCTTACTTACAGGTATATTCCAGAAATATTTTCCCTTTTTTATACAAGCCAAAGGATCATGGAGTGAATTCTTAGAATGTTCCTCACCCTCATTCTTGAGGCTGCTCCCAGCAGTCTTTTCAACTTTAATTCAAGAGCCTGCTAATCATTAAACACTATGTTATGAATCTTAGAAATACAGATGCAGGTAAGGTTGTATAATTTAAGCAAATTTTAAAAATTTATTCTTTTCTAGGTTATCTCATTCTGTATGCCTCCCTCCCTCAAAGAAAAGTCGGTAAATAGGTCATATTGTTAATGTCTCTATAGATGATCCCAAGTTTTCCAGGGCTGTTGTTATAACTAAGATATTAGAGTTATTATCTGAAGAATTTTGAATAAATAGATATGCATGGTTGTTCCTATATAAGTGGTTCTGTATCCAAGCAAAAGGGAGAAAAAATATTTATGACAAAGTTTGGAGGCTGAGCTGAAACCTCCAGGATATCCTAATTCAGGCACTACTGGGAGGAATTGAGGGGGTTATTATACCACATAGTTCTGCCCATATTATGAGGTCCCCTGTGGTGGGAGGTGAAAACTTCTCCAGTACCACTAGAGAATTAGCTTCATGAAACTATATGCTGCAAACTATAGCAAAAAATGAAATGCACTGTGTGGTAATGTAGTAGGAAGTATCAGACTAGCTTTCTTCTTAAATACTCTTGAAGGCTTAGAAAAGTAAACCTCATCAATATTTTACAATCCTAAAACAAAACCCTAGAGGGCACTTGAAAGACACCATATTTTCTAAGCATATGCAATTTCTGAACATTCTGGGAGTGACAATAAAAGCTATTGACAGCCATGTAGACTATTAGTTGCAGTGAGAGATATTACTGGGGGTAAACTATGGCAGTTGTCATTGGGAGTGTGAAAATTATGGTCAATTGAGTATATTTCTCATTGAGAGTAAAGCCAGGTTAGATTGAAAGTTCAGAAATACAGTGTTTAGAACTATCAAATATCTATCAGGGAGAGTGTGGAAATAAGAATTATATAACACTAAATGATGCACATTTTTAAAAAATAACCTTTAGCTAGTTTATCCTTGAGTGGAAAATACCTGTCAAGGTACAATTTCTGTGTGTTTTATTATTTTTTTGTCTGTTTTGAGAGGATAAATTTGGATGTTTCACAGAAGAATTTTACAAAAGCTGGTGCCTGATTATGTCATAAAAATGGCAGCGTGAGTTGAGCCTCCTGAAATTGTCCCTAGAAAGTATAACAAGTCGAAGAGCTATAATTCCAAAGGACTCCCTGCATAGGAGACAGGAAAGACTAAGAGACATACAGTTGAAATCATCTAAAGGTGGGCAAACTGGATGAGAGGGGGAGGAGGGAAAGGGGGAAGTGTGGAGACACAGGCCGCAAGGGCCTCGACCGGAGCTCAGAGCCTTCTGCATCCCAGAGCTACCACAGTTGTGCGAGAGGAGAGAATTCTGACTGCTAGCGCTCCCCTTATGGCCCACAGTCCTGCCGGAGGGATCAGCATGTAACACGGCTGAACCCAATGCTCACGGCAGAGACCTCAGAGCAAAGACTGAGGGAAGAAGGGTGAGAACAGTGGTTTAAGCCCTCACTGCCAAGCTAAGACAGAAAGCATAGGCACAGAGCATAGCCAACCCCTCCCTATCCTCCCAGACTCACCCCACCCCACCCCCCACTTTCCCAGTGATAGAAACAGAATGGTAGCAGTGTCAGATCAAAAGAACAAGACATTTGCAGTTTTGAGAACTGCAGCCTGCAGCCACGGACTTGCAGCCCAACTAGTTCTGGTGAAGGGGAGACAGCCTTGGATGCAGGATTGGCTTTGCTGGGCCACTGCTCAGAGCCACCTCTCACAACCCACCCCACCCCTGCCCCCACCTATCTGGGTGGATGCATGCAGGTGTAAACAGACTGCTGAAGCACACAGGCACTGAATCTGGTAGAGGAAGAGCTTTGGAACTTTAGCAGCTGTCTACATACCACCATGGATGTGGTGCCATGAGACCCAGGTGACCTAATCACAGACAGCCCACCTTCCAGGGAACCTCCACATTGTGTCAGAAACTGGGACAGTGCAGAGAAAATATAACTATACAGTGTGAGAGAGAATAAAAGGCTGCAATCAGAAAGAAAATAAAGCATTCTAGTAACACCTACTGGAAAGAAAAAAAAAGACCTATTCCTATCAACCTGCCCAATCCTGTAGATGCCTAGGAAGCGAAATAATAATTCATCAATTGCCATGAATAACTAAGGTAACAAAGCAGCTCAGAAAGAAAATGAAAAGTCTCCACAAAATGAACTTAAAAACATGGAATAAATGTAGCTTAAATGACAGAGAATTGAAGATTGCAGTTCTGAAAAACTCAACAAGATGCAAGAAAACACAGACAGACAGTTTAGTGAACTCAGAAACACAATCAAAGAACAACGTGAACATTTTACCAAAGAGATTGACATTTTAAAAAAAGAACCAAATAGAATTTCTGAAGATTAAGAACTCAATAAAAGAAATGAAGAATGAAATAGCCAACTTAGGTAGTAGAGCTGACCAGATGGAGAAAAGAATCAGTGACATTGAAGATAGAAATCTGGAAATGACACAGATGGAAGAAGAGAGAGACTTGAGTTTAAAAAAAAATGAAAGAACTCTACAAGAACTTTCTGACTCCATCAGAAAGAGCAATATAAGAGTAATGGGCATACCAGTAGGAAAAGAAAGGGAGAAGGGCACAGAGAATATATTCAAGCAAATAGTTGATGAGAACTTCCCAAAGTTGTGGAAAGAACTGGATCCTTGAATTCACAAAGTAAATAGAACACTTAATTACCTCAATCCCAACAGGCTTTCTCCAAGGCACATTGTATTGAAGCTGTCAAAAATGAACGACAAAGAATCCTCAAGGAAACCAGGGAATAGAAGACAGTAACCTACAAAGGAAAGCCCATTCGATTATCATCAGATTTTTTCAGCAGAAACTCTACAAGCCAGGAAAGAGTGGAAACAAATATTCAAACTATTGAGAGAGAAATTATGACCCAAGAATAATATATCGAGCAAAGATGTCCTTTAGATATGAAGAAAGAATAAAGATATTTCCAGACATACAGAAACCGAGGAAAATTTCTAACACACAGCTTGCACTACAAGAAATACTAAAGGAGGCTATTTGACCAGAAACAAAAAATCAAAAGAATACAACACCATGAGTAGTATTACAAACAGACGGATAGAGCAGGAAATGGCAAACTCCAAAACAAATAAGACACTATACACTTAAAAACAACATACAAGGTAAAGGAGGAAAAAAGAAACAAAAAAAAGGAAGAAGACAACTTGCTACTGCAGCACAGAAATCAACTCAAAGCTTAAATAGAGATAATTTGTGACAAGAAAAACATAAAAGGCGAGAGAGTAAATGTCTGGACCAGCACAAAGGAATAGAGAAAGGAAGCATGCTGAATAAAATGGAATACTCTAAATATTAAACTTTCTGTTATATAAACTTAATGGTAACCACTCAAAAAAAATCCAGAACTGAAGTATAGAACATTAAAAAAAAAGAAACAGAGGAAAACTACATAGAATACCACCACACTAAAATAGCATATAGCAACAAAAAGGCAAAGAAACAATGAAGACATCATCCTAACAGAAAACCAAAGATAGACTGATAGAAAATCTTCATATATCAACAATCACCCTAAATGTAAATGGACTGAACTCACCAATAAAACGGCAGAGAGTAACAAACTGGATCAAAAAACTAAACTCAACTATATACTTCCTCCAAGAGATACATCTCAGCTACAAGGACAAATATAGACTCAAATTGAAAGGATGGAAATTGACACTCCAAGCAAATGGTATTCAGAGAAAAGCAGGTGTAGCTATACTGATATCAGATGAAACAGAATTCAGGATAAAAAAGGTAACAAGAGATAAAGTTGGACATTTCATAATGATAAAGGGGACTGTACATCAAGAAGACATAATTTTTATGTCTTCAAAAAGTCATCAATATTTATGCCCCCAATCAGGGAGCACTGAAATATACAAAGCAACTACTAACAGAACTAAAGCGAGAAATTGATCAAAACACAATTATAGTAGGGGATCTAGATATATCATTGACAGCTATGAATAGATCATTGAAACAGCAAAGAAATAAAGAAATATCAACCATAAATGACACATTAGATGAAATGGATATAATTCACATTTATAGAGCACTTCATCCTAGAACATCAGACTATACATTCTTTCTAGTGTACGTGGAACATTCTCAAGGATAGATCATATATTGGGACATGAAACTAGCCTTAGCAAAATTAAGATTGAAATCATACCAAGCATATTCTCTGATCACAAGGTTTTGAAATTGGATATCAGCTGCAAAACAAAGCAGATAAACACCACAAATATGTGGAGATAAAACAACATACTTTTAAAAAAAAGACTGGGTCAAAGAAGAAATAAGAGGAGAGATAAAAAGATACATAGAAACAAATGAGAATGAAAATGCATCCTACCAAAATGATTGGGATGCTGTGAAAGCAGTTTTAAGAGGGAAATGTATATCATTCCAGGCCTATTGCAAGAAAGAAGAAAAATCCCAGATTATTAACCTCATGTTACACCTTAAAGATCTAGAAAAAGAACAAATGAAATGCAAAGTTATCAGAAGCAAGGAAATAATAAAAATCAGAGCAAAAATAAATCAAACACAGAACATAAAGGCCACAGAAAAAAATAATGCAACAGAGAGAGCTGGCTCTTTGAAAAGATTCATAAAATTGACAAGCCCTTGGCTAGGCTTACTAAGATAAAAAGAGAAAAGACACAAATAAAAAAAATCAGAAATGAAAGAGGGGAAGTTACCATGGATGCCACAGAAATGCAAAGGATCATGCAAGAATACTGAAGGACTATATGCCATCAAAAAATTGACATTTTGTTAGAAACATATAGCCTTCCTAGGCTGAATTGCAAAGAATTGCAAAATCTAAACAGAACGATCAACAGTAAGAAAATCAAATCAGTAATCAGAAACTTTCCCAAAAGCAAAAGTCTGGGACCAGATGGCTTTACTAGTGAATTTTACCAGACATTCAAAGAGGATCTAATACCTGTCCTGCTCAAACTCTTCCAAAAAATTGAAGAAGAGCCAATACTGCCTAACTCATTTTATGAGGCCAATATAACCCTGATACCAAAATCTGGTAAAGATAACACAAAAAAAGAAAATTACAGACCAATATCTCTGATGATTACAGATGCAAAAATCATAAACAAAATTCTAGCAAATCGAATGGAACAATGCATTAAAAAGATTATACATCACAACCAAGTGCCGTTCATCCCAGGGGCACAAGGATGGTTCAACATATGCAAATCAATTCATGTGACACACCACATAAACAAAATAAAAAACAAAAATCATATGATTATATAAATAGATGCAGAAAAAGCGTTTGACAAGATACAACATCCATTTATGATTAAAACTCTTAATAAAATGGGTATAAAACAAAATACCTTAACATAGTAAAGGTCATGTGTTACAAACTCTCAGCTAATATTATAATCAACAATGAAAAACTGAAGCCCTGGGCTGGCTGGGTGGCTCAGTTTGTTAAGAGCTCACTCAAGAGTGCGAGCTCTGAGCAACAGGGTTGGCAGTTCAATTCTCATCCCGAGCTGAGCTGCCACTGAGCTGCCAAAAGGTGGCAGGATGGCTCAGCTAAAGAAAAAAAAATACTGAAGCCCTTTGCTCTAAGTTCAGGAACACAACCGGGCTGCCCCTATCACTTCTGCTTTTCAACATAGCATTGAAAGACCTAGCCAGAACAATCAGGCAAGAGAAAAAAATAAAAGGCATTTGAACTGGCAATGAAGAAGTTAAATTGTCACTTTTTGCTGATGACATATAGAAAACCTAAAGACTCCACCACAAGGCTATTGGAAACAATAAATGAATACAGTAAAGTTGCCGGTTGCAAAAGCAACATACAAAGTCTATTGCATTCCTATACACTAAAAATGAAACCTCAGAAAAAGAAACAGAAAAAAAATTATTTTACAATTGCAATGAAAAGAATAAAATACCTAGGAATAACTTAACCAAGGATGTGAAAGACCTATACACTGAAAACTATAAGACATTAATAAAAGAAATTGAAGAAGACTCAAAAAAATGGAAAGACATTCTGTGTTCATGGATTGGAAGAATCAACATAGTTAAAATGGCTGTATTACCCAAAGCATTATACAGATATACTGCAATCCCCATTAAAATCCCAATGGCATTTTTTAAAGAAATAGAACAAATCATGATCAGATTTGTATGGAACCACAAAAGACCCCGAATAGCCAAAGCAAACCTAAGAAAAAAGAACAATGCTTTAGGCATCATACTCCCTGACATCAGCTTGTACTACAGGGCAACAATAATCAAAATAGTATGGTATTGGCAGAAAAACAGACACACAGAACAATGGAATAGAATCGAGAACCCAGAAATAAACCCACATAAATATGGACAGATCATTTTTGACAAAGAAACCAAAAACATACAATGGAGAAAAGACAGTCCGTTCAATCAATGGTGCTGGGAGAATTGGAAAGCCACATGCAAAAGAATGAAACAAGACTGTTGTCTGTCACTGTGTACCAAAATTAACTAAAAATGGATCAAAGACCTAAACATAAGACCTGAAACAATAAACCGCATAGAAGAAAACATAGGCACTAAACTTTTGGACCTTGGGTTCAAAGAGGATTTTATAAATTTGACTTCAATGGCAAGGAAAGTAAAAGCTTAAATAAATGAGTGGGACTATATCAAATTAAAAAGCTCTGCACAGCAAAAGAAACCATGGAGAAAACAATGAGGAAACCAATCAAATGAGAGATGATTTTTGCAAGCAATGCCTCTGATGGGGCTAATATCCTAAATATATAAGGAATTCATACAACTCAACAGCAAAACAACGAACAATCCAATTAAAAAATGGGCTGAGGACTGGAATAGACATTCCTCCAAAGAGGACAAATAAATGGCCAATAGACATATGAAAAAATGCTCAACATCACTGATCATCAGAGAAATGCAAATAAAAAGCATAACGAGATATCATCTCACACTGCTTAGAATGGCTATCATCAACAAGACAAATAATAACAAGTGCTGGAGAGGCTGTGGAGAAAAAGGAACCCTCATACACTGTTGGTGGGAATGCAGATTGGGTCAGCCACTATTGAATGCAGTGTGGAGATTCCTCAAAAAATTAAGAATAGAATTAACATATGACACAGCAATTTCTCTCCTAAGTATCTACCAAAAAAATGTGAAATCATTTATCTGTAAAGATACATGTGCTCTGATATTCATTTCAGCTTTTTTTACAGTTGCCAAGACATGAAAACAACCAGTGTCCATCAATAGATGACTGGATAAAGAAGATGTGATTTAGGGCCGGCCGAGTGGCTCAGTTGGTTAAGAACACAAGCTCTTAACAACAGGGTTTCTGGTTCCATTCCCACATGGGCCAGTGAGCTGCACCCAAGCTGAGCTGCTGCTGAGCTACCAACAGGTTGCAGGATGGCTCAGCTGGTGAGAGCACATGCTCCTTACAACAAAGTTGCCTGTTCGACTCCCACATGGATTGGTGGGCTACACCCACCCGCAACTAAGATTGAACACTGCACCTTGAGCTGAGTGGCTATGTGCTGCCGATGGGCAGCCAGATGGCGACTGAATTTGGAGCTTAGCTAGCTGCACCCTCCACAACTAAGATTGAAGGACAACAACTTGGCTGTACCCATCCCCCACTCCCCAATAAAATCTTAAAAAAAAAGAAAAAGATGTAATATATGTACACAATGGAATACTACCCTGATATAAGTTGAAAAAAGATGAAATAATACAATTTGCAAAAACATGGATGGATCTTGATATTATTATGCTAAGCAAAATAAGTCAGACAGAAAAAGCCAAGAACCATATGATTTCACAGATATGTGGTATATAAAACTGAAAACAACAAAGGAACAAAACAAATGAAGAACCAAAAACTCATAGACACAAACAATAGTTTAGTGGTTACCAGAGGGTCAGGGGGGAAGGGTTGGTAGATGAGGGTAAACAGGATCAATTATGTGGTGATGGAAAGAGTGGTGAACAATGTGAAATATAGGTGATGTATTACAGAATTGTACACCTGAAACTTATGTAACTTTACTAACAATTGTCACCCCAATAAACTTTAATTTAAAAAATGAAGTTGGTGCCTCATTGAAAAAAGGATACACTATTGAGTGGGGAAAAAGGCTTTCTGAAAATACAATAAGTTTTCTGTATGATTTTAAATTATTTTCATTTATTTTTAATCAAATTACTTAGATTTTGCCATCTCTCAAATACTATAAAGAAAGGAAAGACTCAAATATATGGTGATGAAGGAGAACTGACTCTGGGTGGTGAGCACACAATGTGATATATATTATAGATGATGTATTGGGTTATCGGAAAAGTTATGACGCATTTGTGATGAAAAACATAGAAAAAATATGTCATGACTTTTCTGACAACCCAATATTATAGAATTGTACATTTGAAACCTATGTAATTTTACTAACCATTGTCACCCCAATAAATTTAATTTAAAAAGACAAAAAATGTGAATTACTTTTTTTCAGAACATAAGGTGATAATTTGACATAATAACTAGATACAGAATACATGACTGGAATTTAAAAGAGAATTTTTTTAAGTCTATCACAAATTTGAAAATATGCAATTTATTCAATGGATATAATAAATTGACAGTATCAAATGAATATTTCATTATACTACCATTATCTTATCAAAATATTTAAAATATAAATTGATGCTGAATGTACAATAGTAAATCATTATATTTGTGTAAGCATAACTTTCAGAAAGAAAACATCATAAAACATTATCTAAAGATGAACCTGAAGCTGGCTCCAATGGAAACTCAAAGAGCTCAAAATAGTTTCAGCCAAGTTCAAATTATTTTCACATATTTCATCACATTTTTAGTATTATATATGTAGTATTGGAGGGTTCACAAAATGAGAAAGCTATCTATGCATTTTCTTTTTTTTTTATACCAAGGATCATCTCCTGATTTAGATTCTTATCAACTGATAGCCTTAACTTCATTGCTATGTAAGATGATGGAAGATATGATTTATTACATTCTGTCATTCTTTCTAGAGAAGAATAATCTTCTTCCTCAGTATTAAAGTGGCTTTCAGGCAAATCAATCAACCATAGATCATGTCATAAGACTGTCTTCTGATGTTAATAAAGCTTTCTGTAATAAGGAGTTTTTATGTGTTGTATTTATAGACAGTGAAAAAGCTATAATGGGCTGCTTACAAAGGAGTATAGTACCTGTAATTTCTGATAATATTATAGTTTAAAATTCTCAGTTGTATGGTTTTCTTTGTATATAATAAATATTGATTATACCAACATATGTTTTTTTCTCATTGATTTTAGGAAATTACTTAAGAAGCTTTACAAATATAATTTATTTTAAAAATCCCTGTATTTGGAAAATATGGAGAAAAAATGGTTATGCTGTATCTTGGGCATTTTCTTATAGATAATACAGTATTTTTATATGCTTCTTTCTTGAAAATGCTTATACAGTACTGATCTTATTTTTAAGAAGAAAAATGGAATATTTACAGTAACAAATCACTCCATCTTAGTACTTATCAGATAAAAACATTTTCTCTTCCAATTTTATAGACTATGTGATGATAGAACAATGTAAAATTTTTTTGAGTAGAAAAAATATTATATCAATTTCTAGAACAATAGCAAAATTTTTTTCAAATGGAGACCCTTTTCTGGTTAGATATTCGTTAAAGTGAGTAATTTAACCTATCTATGAATTCTTTCAGGCCAACTATAATTCATTACCTCTACATTACCAGTGATGACCAAAGAATGACATTTACTGTAGAACTGAAATATTTAGGAGTATGACTAAACAATACCTTATCTTAGGGCCATAATATTCAGTTTGGTAATTAAACAATATGTTTCTTATGTGCATAAAAATGAAAGCATCAAGAATCTTTTAGGGGATAGATAAGAAATTCCTCTTTTTGTTATCTGGAATGTTGATAATAGTTATTTAATTATATGTGTTGAACACTTAATTCTGTGCTGGAATTTGATAGATATACTTTATGCTATTTAATGTTATTTTCATAGTTCAAAAGTGAAATATGAGCTATTGGGAGTCATTGCTTCAAAAAAATAGTGAAAGGACCCATATTTTCAAAATGCTATTTTATGAAAGTAGAAGACATATGAGCAAAATCTATTTAATACACAGGAACAATATTTTTAACACAGTCATATCTATAATGGCATACAATATTGAGATTTAAATGTTTCTGTTTTTGTTGATATCTATCGCTTCACTACTAAGGTCAGAAGGAAACCCTGAAAATTATTTGACTACATCTCCCTTATTAAATAGAATTTAAATTATCAATAAGAGAAATGTACCTAATAATGACCCAAATATTTGTAAAATTCACTTACTTTATAAGCTTCAACATGTATGGCTAGTTTAGTACTGTTGGTTTTATAGATATTTCTATGGTGTGTTGTTTATGTATATATATATATGTATATATGTGTATATATATATATATATATATATATATATATTTCACCAGGTTATTTTCCATTTTAGCTTATTTCTCTCTCTGAATACCACAAATAGCATTCTTGTCCTCAGAGAGTCATCCAACAGGAGTTGGGTTTTTAAAAAGTCAGTTAGGCTGTTAGATTACTTATCAGGATGTACTGGTGAGTTATTTCATGTCCTTATGGCACTGAATTAGATTGCTAAAGTACAACCTTTACAATCTATCACTTTTTCAGGTCTTTTAAGTGCCATTGATATCATCCTGGAAATTTCAATCACCACAGTGAGGATTGGTTTTGGAAATTATTGATGTCTATAATATGGTAATATGTCAAGGCAACAATGTCATTTTTTGTGTGGCTCCCAGTTTGTGTAGGTATTAAAGGAAATGAAATGGGAGATAAAGCAGTCAAAAAGGCTTTGTAATATCATTCAGAAGTATCAAATATTTAATGAATTTAAAGAGAATATAATTTATTACAAAACAGGGAACAGATATCAAATGATAAAACTGCATAATAAGAGTTAAACAGGTTTACATAAATACAAAAAATTGCAAATTTGTTATATTTGTCATACTTGTTTCTTAAAATATCAAAAAATATTATTTTGTGGTGATCCAAATATTCTACAATAAGTACCTCCAAAATTTTTATTCAATGGGCTGCCTTATAGTCACATTTTTTTTTCTAATTGAAACAGTATGGACGTGTGATCAGATAGCATAGTATTTTATTTTTCCAAAAGTCAAACATGTTATCATGGGCCCATACCAGGATTTACTAGAATAAATAGCAGCCATAAACTATAAAGGAATTATAAATATAATTAATAAATGGCATTATTTTAAAATAGCTCCTAGGATGTCATTGACTTAGAAATGCTAATAATTTGAACAAGGTATGCCTACTTACATAGTAAAACATAATTAAGCTATAGCTCTTTTTTCGCCTGAAATTCTAAAATTACTAGAATGCAGTAAATTAAAAATAGAGTATGTAATCAATTCTGTTGAAGAATGGTTAGATTAGTTTTAAATTTTTAAAAATATAATTTATTGGGGGTGACATTGGTTAGCAATATTATATAGGTTTCAAGTGTATAATTCTATACTACATCATCTATATATTGCATTATTTTTAAAGTCGAGTAATTTAAAATTTTCTAAGTAAAACAATGGGTTTTGTTTCAACTGGTTGTTTTGGCACCGTGTGTGTGTGTGTGTGTGTGTGTGTGTGTGTGTGTCTCTGTGTGTGTGTCTCTGTGTGTGTGTCTGTGTGTGTGTGTGTGTATTTTGCCAATGTGGTTTTACCATAGGATACATTTCCAGGTGTGTAATTAGTGGACCAAAGGATAGGACTATTCTTTTTTAAAAATATTATTTGTAAAATGTGCCTTTTTAGAAATAAAAAATAAGAAAATATAGAAAAACAGAAAGAAAAAAATAAAAATCAACCATGATGAATTTTGTTTGTAATTTGTAACTTTGTAAATTTGAAGATAATTACTTGTATTATCAGAATAATACATATTTATTGTCTAAAATCACTCTCCATCTACTACTAATATATTTAGGTAGGATGCTGTGTTTTTAGACTCACCCCCCCACACACACATAAGAACACACATCCCCACATACACACAGAAGAAAAAATTAAGTTTCTTAATAAATGGATATCCAATAAAATTCCACTGATTTTTATTTGCACCGACAATATGTGAGAGTACCTTTTGTCACCTTCTCTGTCATTGGGTTTTTTAATTCAACATATTTAGTCAATTAATAAATTTTTAAATGGCTTCAAATTGTTTATAAAATGCAATTATTTGATTACTAGGGAGATTACTCTTTTTTCAAATTTTTATTTACATTTGAATTTTCCTTTAGAGAAGTGTGCAATTTAACCTATTTCTATTATTTCTTGAATTCTTACTGGTTTTTATCTCTACATATATGATTTTTCTGTATACAAGGTCTGACAAAGAAGTTCGTGAACTTGATGCAATGATGTTGCTAACCATTTTTTTTATATCAGAGGCATTATTCATTATGAATTTGTATCAACTGGTCAAACAGTTAATCAAGCTTATTATTTGGAAGTGCTGAAAGGCTGCGTGCAAAAGTTAGATGACCTGAACTTTTTCCAACAATTCATGGGTCTTGAATCACGACAATGCACCAGCTCACGTGACAATGTCTGTGAGTGACTTTTTAGCCAGTCAACAAATAACTATATTGGAACACCCTCCCTACTCACCTGATCTGGCCTCCAATGACTTCTTTATTTACTTGAAGATAAAGGGAAAATTGAAAGGAAGACATTTTGATGGCATTCAAGACATCAAGGGTAATACGATGACAGCTCTGATGGCCATTCCAGAAAAAGTTCCAAAATTGCTTTGAAGGGTTGACTAGGCATTGGCATTGGTAGAGGAGTACTATGAAGGTTGCCATAGTGCTATTCAGCAATGAGGTATGTAGCACTTTTTCTAGGATGAGTTCACGAACTCAATTGTCAGACCTCATATAAAACATTAAGTATTATCATATTACATTTTTTATTTGTTGAATGTATATTAAGAAAATGACTTATATGAAGATTATTTTACTATATTTTGAATTATGTTCCTATTAGGAAATTAAGGAAACAGGATATTTTACAATAGACATTAAAGTTTTTGATAATTTCATCAGCTAAGCTTCATTACTATAAATATACTTTATTCCAGTCATGTTTCTATGGACATACATATGTGTCTGTTCTAATTTTTAATACAAAATTGAGATTAGGTTGTACATTAAAAATTACTATCATTTCATTTTCTCATGAGCATTCAATTTTATCTTTACATTTTGATTCATTCATTTGGCAAATATTTTTTAGCATTGATTATACACCAGAATCTGTGTTAGTTGATCAAGAATATAACAAAAACTTGAACTAAGTAAATTAATTAGAACCTCTGGACTATATTTTAGTGAGAAAGTTAAATATGTCATGAAGCAATTGCAATTTAGCATGTTTTTTAAACATAATTTTTCAATGTCTTCCATAGTATTCTATCCTATAAATCAGGGGTGTAAAACTGGTGGCCCACAGGCTGCATGTGGCCCTCGAGGTAATTTTTTGTGGCCCGTGATGCTCTGAAATTAAATGAAAATAGAAAAACTTGTTATGAAGAAAATAGCGCTTAGGAGAGATCGAGGCAATACCGTACACACAATTCCCTCCTTAACCCTTTAACTACTGAAGACGAGTATACACATGGCCCAGTGCCTTTCCTGGGGGCCCGTGGGCATGTATAAATGCGCTGACTCAGTTCCAGCGACGTTTGGAAGCAATATGTCTGGCACTCTCAGTGTCACGTAATGTAAACAGATCCCAATAGCGAAAAGGTTAAAAAGAGCACTCAGGTAAAAAAGAATGATTTTAGTTTTATAAATACATTAAATAAAATAAATGTTTAAATAAAAGCAATTATATAATGTTTTAATTATCCTATCCATATTCCTGAATCCTCACTTCAGAATATAAATTTAACAAAATTTGTAAATGTGATGTGGCCGGCGTGAATCTTGCCTGTTGCACCAAATGGCCCGTGTTTTAATTGAGTTTGACACCCCTGCTATAAATAAAACTTGCATTTTAAAATTGGGGCTTTATATGGGCATTTATAAGATTCTTAATGCATGTGTAAAACAGCCCTGTAGAAAGTCATGATTAATTAATAATTTTTAATAGTATATTTAAATGACATGGCAAAATTGGGCATTATACATTTTTAAAATCACACTAACTTCAAATATTTCATCTCAAAAGTATTTTAATTTTCATTGTTCACAACTGCCATTAAACAGTTTTTTACATGCCTATGACCATTTGCTTTTTCTCTAGGATGTTTCTGTCCTTCACTTATTTTTCTATTAGAATGTTTGTTTCATATTTCTTGTTAGAAAACTCTTTTTTATATATAGCATACAGTAATAAATAAAGCTAAGTTATTATATAATAAACTTTTACTTATTTAGAATATAAGACAAAAGAAAGAAGCAAGGAGAATTTATTTATATTTTTTACTAAGGACATCATTTTATTTATTTTCAATTACACTTGACATTATTTTTTTAATTTTTATTATTACTTTCAGCTGTACAAAGCAGCATAGTGATTAGACATTTACACACCTCATAAAAGTGATAACCCCAACAAGACCACTACCCATCTGACACTGTACATAGCTGTTACAATATTATTGACTATATTCTTTATGTTGCACTTCACATCCCATGACTACATATAATTTTAATTATAGTTGACATTCAATATTATTTTTTATTAGTTTCAGGTATACAGCATAATGGTTAGACATTTACATAATTTAAAATGTGATCCCCTCGATTAGTCTAGTAGCCACCTCCTGCTATACATAGTTATTACAATATTAATGACTACTTTCCCTATGCTGTACTTGATATCCCTCTGACTATTTTGTAATTACCAATGTGTACTTCTTAATCCCTTCTTTTTTTTCACCCAGCCGCTGAACTCCCCTCCCATCTGGAAACCATTAATTTGTAATCTGTGTCTGTATTCTTTGTTCGTTTTTGTTCTTTGGATTCCACATATAAGTGAGATCATATGGTATTTGTCTTTTTCTGTCTCATTTATTTCACTGAACATAATACCCTCTAGGTCCACCCATGTTGTCACAAATGCTAAGATTTCATTCTTTTTTTGGCCCAGTAATATTCCATTATATATGTGTACCACAATTTCTTTATCCATTGTCTATTGATGAGTACAGGCTTGCTTCCATATCTTGGCTATCGTAAATAGTGCTGCAAAGAACATAGGGGTGCATATATCCCTTCAAGATAGAGTTTTACATTTTGAGATAAATACCCAGAAGTGAAATTGTTGGGTCATAAGGTAGTTCTAGTTTTTAATATTTTTTAGAAAACTTCATACTGTTTTCCATAGTGGCTGTACAAATTTGCAATCCCATCAACAGTGCACAGGAATTCACTTTTCTCCACATCCTCACCAACACCTGTTGTTTGTTGATTAATTGATGATAGCCATTCTGAGAGGTGTGAGATGCTATCTCATTGTGGTTTTAATTTGCATTTCTCAGGTGATTAGAGATATTGAGCATCTTTTCATATGTCTATTGGTTATCTGCATGTCCTCTGGAGAAATGTCTACTCAGGTCCTCTGACTATTTTTTAATTGGATTTATTTATTTTTTGGTATTAAGTTGTATGAGTTCTTTATAAATTTTTGATATTAAACCCATATTGGGTGTATTATTGATGGATATCTTCCATTCAGCAGGTTGTCTTTTCATTTGGTTGGTTGGTGGTTTCTACAGCTGCACAAAAACTTTTTCATTTCCTGCAGTCTCTTTTTTTTCTTGTGTTTCTCTTACCCAGAAAGATAGATCTGAAAAAATATTACTAACAGCAATATTGGAGAATTTGCTGCTTATGTTTTCTTCTAGGAATTTTATGGTTTTAGGTCTTACATTTATGTCTTTCATCCATTTTGAGTTTATTCTCATATATGGTGTAAAAAAGTAGCGCAGTTTCATTTTTTTTGTATTTATACAGAGGGTGCCAAAAATGTATACACATTTTAAGAAAGGAAAGCTGTATTAAAATTGTAATACTCAATATATACAGATAACAAAAGATGAATACAAGTCACATTTGACTCCTGCAATTACAAGAGGTGCTCAAAGTGGTTACCATCCGCGCCCAGACACTTCTGATTACAGCGATCTACTGCTTGAGCAATGTTGATAAAAGTGTCCACATTTTTTTGGCACCCCCGGTATGTCCAATTTTTCCAACATCATTTATTGAATCTTTACCCCATTGTATATTCTTGCCTCTATTGTCATAGGTTAATTGACCATATTTGGTCTTATTTCTGGGATTTCTATTCTGTTCCATTGATGTATGTGTCAGTTTTTATGCCAGTACCATGCTCTTCTGATTACAATAGCCCTGTAGTGTAGTTTGATATCAGGTAGCCTAATACCTCCAACTTTTCTTATTCCACAAGATTGTTGTGGCAATTTGGGGTCTTTTGTTTTTCTGTATAAGTTTTATGATCGTTTGTTCTCATTCTGTGAAAAATACCATTGGTATTTTGGTAGGGATTGCGTTCAATCTATAAAGTGCTTTGAGTCATATAGACATTTTAATGCTATTAATTCCTTCCATTCCCTCAGCATGGTATATGCTTCCATTTATTTGCATCGCTTCAATTACTTTCTTCAATATCTTATATTTTTCCAAATATTGGTCTTTTACCTCCTTGGTTAAATTTATCCATAGGTATATTTTTTTAAATAAATTTAAATGGGATTATTTTCTTAATTTATCTTGCTGATCGCATTATTGGTGTACGAAAATGCAGCCAATGTCTAAATATTAACTTTGTATCTTGCTGCTTTACCAACTTCATTTATCAGTTCTAAGAGTTTATTGATGGAACTTTTAGGGTTCTCTATAAATAATATGTCATCTGCAATGACAGTTTTACTCCTTTCTTTGGATGCCTTTTATTTATTTTTTTTATTTTCTGATTGCTGTGTCTAGGACTTCCAATAGTATGTTATATAAAGGTGGTTAAATTGGACATCATTGTCTTGTTACTGCTCTTCAGTAAAATGCTTTTAACTTCTCACCATTGAATATGAAGTTAGCTTTGGGATTGTCATACAAGGCCTTATTATGTTGATATATGTTGCCTTTATTCCCACTTTGCTGAGAGCTTTTTGCATAAATAAATGCAGGATTTTGTCAACTGCTCTTTTGGCAACTACTAATATGGTCATATGGTTTTATCCTTTATTTTGCTTATTTGGTGTATCACATTATTTGATTGGTGGATATTGAGTCAACCTTACATCACAGTAGTAAATCCCACTTTTTCATGGTATATGATTTTTCTAATGTATAGCTGAAATCATTTTGCTAATATTTTGTTCAGGATTTTTGCATCTATGTTCATCAGGGATATTGGCCTATAATTTTATTTTTTAATAATGTCTTTGTCTGGTTTTGGAATCAGGGTAATGTTGAACTCTTAGAAAGTGCTTGGGAGCTTTTCCTCCTCTTGAATTTTTTAGAATAGTTTGAGAAGGATAGGTGTTATTTCTTTTTAATGTTTTGTAAAATTTGCCTGTGAAGTCATTCGGTCCAGGACTTTTGTTTGTTGGGAGTATTTTGATTACTGATTCAATTTTGTTAATAGACATTGGTCTGTTCAGATTTTCTGTTTTTTCTTGATTCAGTCTTTGAAGATTGTATGTTTCCAGGGATTTATCCATTTCTTCCAGATTGTCCAATTTGTTGGCATATAGTTGTTCATAGTATTTTCTTATATTTCTCATATTTCTGTGGTGTCCATTGTCACTTCTTTTTTATTTCTGATTTTATTTGAGTCCTCTTTCTTTTTTCTTGATGAGTCTTGTTAAAGGTTTAACAATTTTGTTTATCATTTCAAAGAACCAGCTCTTGCTTCCACTGATCATTTGTATTGATTTTTAGACTCAATTTCTTATACATTTTATCTGATCTTTATTATCTCCTTTCTTCTATTCCCTTTTGGCTTTGTTTTTATTCTTTTTCTGTTTCCTTTAAGTGTGAGTTTAGGTTGTTTATTTAAGTTTTTTATGTTTTTTTTTCTTTCTCCAAAGTTAGAATTTATTTTTTCCCTATGTTTTACACCTCCATGAATATTTTCTTTTTTATGAAATTGTTAGTAGAGTTGTATAGGTTTCAGGTGTACAATTCTGTAATACATCGTCTATACATCACATTGTATGTTCACCACCCAGAGTCAGTTCTTTCATCACCATATATTTGATCCTGTTTACCCTCATCTATCACCCTCCTCCACCCTTACCCTCTAGTAACCACTAAATTATTGTCTATGTCTATGATTTTTTGTTTCTTCATTTGTTTGTCTTGTTCCTTTGTTGTTTTCAGTTTTATAACCCACATATCAGTAAAATGTTATGGTTCTCGAATTTTCTGTCTGATTTATTTTGCTTAGCATAATAATCTGAACATCCATTCAACAGCCTCAAGACCCCCTTGGAGGGTTTATGCTGCTTGTCAAGTTCAGCCACAGCCTGTGCCCCACCTGGGGCCACATGGCAGGAGCCATAAAAAATTGCACAGATGGCTGATCCCTGTGCCATGCTTGGAAGTGCATCAAGGGGCCACACCATGAACCAAGGCCAGCTGACACTAGTGCCGGGCTTAGGGCTGCTCAGCAAGAGGTAGGAGACACACTAAAGCCAAATGCTGCTTATCTGCATTCTGTGATCCTTTGAGAGACTCTAGGAAATCCTGCAGCATGAGCCAAGGCAGGCAGTTTGTGCAAAAAGCCACTGGAAGTGGTTTTGGTGTGCCCAAAAGTTGAGCAGGGTGGGGTCTCCAATCAGCAGGGTGGGCGAACATGTGGCCACTTGTGTCTGCATGCCAGATAGGGGGATTGCTCAACAAAGAAATAATGGCCTATGCTAGCACCTCCCTCCAGGAGAAAGCTTCCCCTCCAGCCCCCATCCCAAGCCAGATAACTCTGTTCCCCACCATATGTCCCTGCCACCTCTAGCTGCTTCCCCAGTGCTGGAGCTCAGAGCCAGTGATTCTGTCAGTTGGTAAGTCCATGGGTGGTCCCTTTAAGAGGAGTGTGTAGGACTCCAGCTGCCTTCTGTTTTACTCAGTCACAATCTCTGCTGGTTTTCCCAACCAGAAATTTTGGGAACTTTTCTCCCTGGCACTGGAATGCTGGGCTGGAGTGGAGCTGGGGCCTCTTGCTCCTCTGGGGTGGGAGTATTTCCACAGCTGATATATTCCTCTCAATTTTTAATGGTCACACACAGGTGTGGGACCAGTCCGTTCCACATCTCTGCGCCTCCTACCAGTGTTGAGGTGGCTTCTTCTACACCTCCTTAGTTGTAGGGCTTCAGTTCAGCAAGATTTTGGGCGATTCTCAATGATGGTTGTTTTGTAGTTTAGTTGTAATTTTGATGTGGTCATGAGAGAAGGTAAGCACAACGTTTACCTACTATGCCATCTAGATTTCTTTATGTTTTTTGAAGTAGGCCTGTATTGCTATGAATTTCCATCTTAGGGCTGCTTTCACTGTGACCCATAGATTTGGGTTGTGTTCTAATTTTCATTATCTCTAGGTATCTTTTGATTTCATCCTTGATCTTCTTTTTAGCCCATTTATTGCTTTGCAGGATATTATGTAGCCTCCATCTGCTTGTATTTTTTCCAGTTTTTTTTTTCTTGGAATTGATTTCTAGTTTTACACCATTGTGGTTGTAGAAGACACTTGATATTTTTTCAAACTTCTTAAATTGATTGAAGCTTGTTTTGTGGCCTAACATGGTCTATCTTGGAAAATGCTCCATGTGTACTTGAAAATAATGTATA
Organism: Hipposideros armiger; assembly: GCF_001890085.2. Lineage (NCBI taxonomy): Eukaryota > Metazoa > Chordata > Mammalia > Chiroptera > Hipposideridae > Hipposideros > Hipposideros armiger. The sequence goes on from NW_017731656.1 coordinate 1,329,442, forward strand.
TTCTGCTGCTTTATAGTGAGATGCCCCAAAGAGTATTAAATCAATCTGATTTAATGCGCCATTTAATGCTGCTATTTCCTTGTTGATTTTCTCTCTGGCAGATCTCTCCATTGTTGTCAATGGGGTGTTAAAGTCTCTACTATGAATGTATTATTGTTGACTCACCCTTAATGTTAGTCAATATTTGTTTTATATATTTAGGTGCTCCTATGTTGGGTGAATGAATGCTTACAGTGTTGTATCTTGTTCTTGGATAGATCCATTTATCATTATGAAATGTCCTTCTTTGTCTCATATTATTGCCTTCTTAAAAATTCTATTTTGTCTGATATACTCCACCATTATTTTTTGTTTAAATTTGCATGAAATATCTTTTTCCATCCCTTTACTTTCGATCTGTGTGTACTTCAATCTGAAGTGAGTCTCTTGTAAGTAGCATATGTAAGGGTCTTATTTTCTTATCCATTCAGCTCCCTTATCTTTTGATTGGAGCATTTAATATATTTCCATTAGAAGTAATTGTTGATAGGTATGTAGTTATTGCCATTTTATTATTCATATTTTTAATTTTTTTTCCATCTTAAAGAAGTCCCTCTAAGATTCCTTGTAATACTGGTTTGGTGGTGATGAACTCCTTTAGCATTTCTTGTCTGGGAAGCTCTTTATCTCTCTTTCAATTTTAAATGAAGGAGAGCAATACTACTTGCTGAGTAAAGTAGTATTGGTTGTAGGTCCTTGCTTTTCATTGCTTTGAATACTTTATGCAATCCAGTCTGACCTACAAAGTCTCTGTTGAGAAATCAGCTGACATTCTCATGGGAGTTTCCTTGTAATTAACTAACTGCCTTTCTCTTGCTGCTTTTAAGATTCTACCTTTGTATTTAAACTTTGCCATTTTAATTATGTTGTGTCTTAGTGTTGGCCTCTTTTGGTTCATCTTGTGTGGGACTCTCTGAGCTTCCTGAATTTTTATGTCAGTTTTCTTGTCTAGGTTACAAACATTTTCCATCATTATGTTTTTTAAATACTTTCTCAATCCTTTGCTCTGTGTCTTCTCCTTCTGGTACCCCTAGGTTGCTATGATTCATGGTTCCCAAGAGGTCCCTTAATACATCCTCATTTTTTTAATTCTTTTTTCTTTTTGCTGCTCTGATTGGGTGTGTTCTGCTACCTTGTCTTCTGAATTGCTGATTCAATTTTCTGCTTCATCTAATCTTTTAGTAATTCCTTCTGGAGTATTCTTCATCTCAGTTATTGTGTTGTTCATTTCTGAATGGTTTTTTTAATGGTGTCTATGTGGGTTGTTTTATTTTGTTTTGTTTTGCTTACTATCTCTCTGTTACTGTTCTCACTAAGTTTCTTGAGCTTCCTTATAACAAAAGTTTTGACCTCATTATTTGGTAGATTGCTTGCCTCCATTTTGTTTAGTTCTTTTTTTGGAGTTTTCTTCTGTTCTTCCATTTGAGACACGTGTATTTATCTCCTGATTTTGGCTGTTGTTTTGTGTATGTTTCTATGTATCAGGTAGATCTGCTATGTCTCCCACTCTTAGCAGGGTTTCCTTATGTAGTAAGATTCCTGTGGGGCCTAGTGGCACAATCTCCTTTGTCACCTGACCTGGGTACTTCAGGAGTGTTCTTTGTCTGTGTCCTCCTGTTATAATTGAGCCTTGATTTCTGTTGGCACATCAGTGTGTGTGATTGACCCTCAGGCTCAGTGGCTGTGAGGATTGTCTATGTACAGTGTTTGAGCTCTTTGTGGGAGCTCAGCCTATCAAGCAGTATTTGCTTCATCAGACTCTAGTGTCTGCCAATACCATCCTTTTTGGTATGCCACTTGAGGGGCTAATTATGTGGTGCTCTGTTGTGGTCTGAATCTGGTCACTGGGTGTGTCTATTCTGGGGTATTTTGGGAGGAGTTCCAATGTAGGACAAGTTCTGCTGCTGCCTGTCACCAGTCCAGGGCTACTTAGTAGGTACTACAAATTTAGATGTGGTTGGTAGCTGCCTGTGCTGGACTTGGAGGTGCATGAGAGAGGCCACAGTGCAAACTGACATTCAATGCCATAGGTACTGGGCTTGGGGCAGCTCAGCAAAAGGCACAGGGTATCCTGTGGTCTACTTCCTCATGTCAACTTTTTAAGGATCAGACACAGAAAGAACCTTGGGTTTTTCCCAAGTAGAGTGAGGCAGTTTCTCAGGAAGTCACCAGGGTGGAGTGAGTGGTCTTCACCAGGTTAATGCAGATTCAGATTTTACACCAGTGCTAAGCCTTAGGTCACTCAGCCAAAGGCACAGGCTACATGCTATGCTGAGGTGAGCTGCTGCCAGACTTCTGAGAGTTTTTTGGTTTTTACTTTTTTAAGAAAGACTGCAGCATGGGACAAAGCCAGCTGCCTGCCACTGAAAAAGCCTCTGGCAGTGTGTGAGTTGGGTTGGGTGGGGTCTCAGTGCGTCATTACGCTGGTGTGAGTGGAGTTCACCAGGCTAATGCAAATTCAGATTTGGCCATGTGGGGGGAGGTCTCAACACAGGAAAGATGGTGCCTGTCACTAGATTGTGTGGAAGGAGGGCTTTACACAGGGACAACAATGACTGTCCTTCCAACCCTCCCCCTGAGGCCACACAACTCAGTTACTCCCTATATGTCTCTGGTGCTTCCAAGCTGCTGTCCCTCTGCCTGAGCCCAGGGTGAGTGCTTGTAAATAAATGAATCTGTGTGTGGGCCCTTTAAGAGGACATATGGGTTTCTAGCAGACTTCCATTTCACCCTGATAGATGAAATCCCTGCTGGTTTTCACTGCCACATGTTATGAGGGCTCCTCTTCTTGGCACTGATGTTCTAGTTTTTGGATCTCTGTGTGGGGCTGGAACCTCTCTTTTCTCAGGGGGAACTCTGCAGCTGAGATATCTCTCCTGATTCTCCACTGTCACACAGAGGTGTGGAGCCAACCCATTTCAATTCTCAGCCCCTCCTACCAGTCTCAATGTGGCTTCTTCTTTATATCCTTAGCTACAGGACATTTGTTCATCTAGTCTTCTGGTGGTTCTCCAGGTTAATTTTTCTTTAAGTTAGTTGTAATTTTGATGTGGTCATGGGAGGAGGTGACCACAGTCTTTTCCTACTTTATTGTCTTTACTGGAACTCTGAAGTTTGTGGGGTTTTGGTCTTTTGGGGTTTTTTTGGGTAAAGTTTTTTGTATCAAGGTAGTTATATTTGCTTTCTAAAATAACATGGGAATTTGTCATCTTTATCCTAAAGAAGAATTTAAATGGCATGTGAATTATCTCATTTAATTGTATTCTTGAGGGAACTTACCTATAAATTCATCTATGTCAGGTACATTTTGAAGAAGCATTGTTTGACATTTTGAATATTTCTTCTGTTGTTGATTATTTCCTCTGCCTATTTTGAGGCAATTTCAATAACAAAATTTCCTCTAAAATCTATACTAAAAATGTAAAGTCTATTAAGCTAGATTTATTCCTATAAAATTTTAAATTCCCTTTTATATCTATGTTTACAGCCTGTCACCCATTCCTAGCATGGCATGTCAGGGATCTCCAACAGGAGGTGAATTCTGGGACCACATTGCAGTCTTGGTGGTAGGTTGGGATTTATATGGCCAGCTTAAAATTCAGTGAACATATTAGGATTAAAGAGACCAGTGTCTACTTGCAGTGTATTCCTCTCTCCCCCTCCCCATCAACAAATTCACACATTCACATGCCCCCTGGTCTGTATGCTTATATGTATATATGTATTTATTTTTTGTGTGTTTGTTCTCTCATTTAATCAGTTAGTGCTTGTGTCTACTCAGTATACACCTTCAGTTACATCTTCTCTTATCTCAATTTTATGTCAAGTATATCTTACATCCTTTCTCAGTTAATTTATCATCCCTAAATTTGCCCACACCTTTTATCAGTTGCCCACACTTCTTTTTGTTTTTTAGCTCTGCCTATAGACACACCTGCTTTGTATATAAATGTTTGTGAGCTTGAAGAAAGAAACATAGCTAGGGATTAGAGCCTTGGTTTTTCTTCTGGATCTTGTGGGACATTCCAATTGGGGTAGAGTGTGACAGGAAAGTAAAGGACATGCTTCTTTCTCATGTTTATGTTCTGTCCTTCTCTTTGCATTTAGCTGCTTTCTGACTGAATTTCCTTTAGGTTATGCAAGACATTTTCATACAGAAGTGTGTGGCTACAAAAAGTCATATTTTTCGCCTTCACTCAAAACATCCTTTACACTTTATGTTCACTTATAGGATCAATATAAATATACTTCTACATGTCACCAATCTTCTGAATGAAACCAAAATAATCAAAATTTAAAATATTTGCCATCTTTATACTAATTTTTCTTGATTCCAAAATATTTCATTGTGATATTTTAACATCACATCAATTAATATTAATACAGTTTCTACGGATACACTAATTTTCCTTGATTTGGGGGCTCTGCTACCAATTATTCACATTCGTTTCCTTCAAAATAATAAATAATGCAAAAATCAGGGCTTTATTTCTTATTTCATTGAATGTTAGCTCTTACAGTTAGCATTTCTAATACTTTTGTAATCTGGAAGCAAACATATATCACAAAATAGTGTAAAAAAATCTAAGACAATAGAAAAGTTGAAAACTTGTGTTACTGCTTTAAGTTTTCTCAAAATGCTTTATAATATCAATCTGGCAATAAATGAAACTTTGCTCAGAGCAGTTTATAACAGCATCAATTTTGGACATTATTTTCTAATCTAAGAAAATGTTCTAGCACACTCTAGTGGCATACTTTATAATTTAGCATAAGAGTCTTGTTGCTTATAATAAATTAGACTAACAGGTTATGCATAAATAATTTATCTTATATTATTAGAAGTATTCTCATTAATTATCTATTAATTCTCATTAATAGAAGATAGAAGTATTCTCCAATAAATGAAGATGTGTTACAAATGTTTGTATTTTTATAATTTGTTGTTATTTTCTGTTCATTTCTGTGAGATTTATCTATTATTTAATAATCCACTGAAGCATTTGGTATTTTTTTAATTTAAAAATAATCTGACTCTATTTGAACTATTTGTTTTTATATTTCTGATATGGAAGTCCTCAACAAATGCTAACATGTGTGATATGGATGGAATTTTTAATACTTGTTTTCCTTTTCCCCCAAATCAGAAGTGGCTATGTTGTAGTTTAGCTATATACATTCCTGGAGTTAGCCAATTTGTGAGATTAAAGGCACATTCCTCCAGATAGCCAAGCCCACCCAAGACTTTTGACCCCAACTACTAGCAGTTTGAATCTCATTGAAAAGTTAGAAGGAAGAATCCATGTAAGACCACCCTCACTTCTGATACTAACTATAAGTTTGGTAGTTTCCCTAAACCACCCTCAGATTGATAATTTGCTGAAAAGACTCACAGAACTTAGTGCAACCTACCATAGTTTATTACAAGGAATTGATACAGTAAATTAGCCAAAAGAAGAGACATATAGGGCAGATTCTGGAAGGGTTCCAAATGAAAAGCTACCATTGTTTTCAGGACATATTATGTTCTATCTTAGTCAGCTTAGGCTTATATGACAAAAATGCCATAGATTGGATAAATTATAAGCAACAGAAATTTATTTCTCACAATTCTGGAGGTTAAGAAGTCCAAGATCAAGGTGTCAGCAGATTTGATGTTTGTTGAGAATCTACTTCCTGATTCATAGTCTGCCATATTATCACTATAACCTTATAAGGCAGATAGGGCTAGAGAGCTTGCTGTGGTCTCTTTCATAGGGGAAATTATTTCATTCCTGAGGGCTCCAGCCTCATGAACGAATCACCTCCCAAAAGCCTACCTCCTAATACCATCACACTGGGAATTAGGTTTAAACATATGGATTTTGAGATGAATACATTCAGTCTATAGAACTCTCCTTTCATTAATGTGTGGCAATGCACTCAGAGCATTGCCAGCTTTGTGTGTTTACTTGACCTTTCATGTCCAGAGTTTTTACTGGTACCTCAGTAGGTAGGAATGATTAATTGATTGATTGCTCATGTGGTTGAACTCAGTCTCCAGCCTCCTTACTCCCTGAAGGTCTTGCTGATATCACCTGTTGCAAGGGGCCTAACATAAGTCATCTTGTTAGTATAAACTATTAGGCTTGGTCCTCAGGGCTCACAAATTAATAACAAAGACATTCCTATCTTCTGACTATTCCAAGTACTTAGCGATTAGCTGGTAGGAGCTGAGGATAAAGGTGAGAACTCTTTATGGGCAAAAACAAATAAGCAATACTAGTAAAAATTGTCCAAAGTGAAGGACTATTTCCTACCTCTACAGCAGAAGATTCCAAGAATTACTTTAGTCACTGACACTTTCCAACTATGACACCAATTTTAGAGAGAAAATTTTGGCTAGAGTTGATCTACATCATTACAGTTTTCCTCTGCATTACAGCCATATAGACTGAGTGGCCTTTACTAATGATTTGTTTTTCTTCCCAGTCCACTTCAATTTGCAGATAAGAAAAATGCTACCTCTAATCATGCAAAGACATAATTCTCCACACTCTACCTGGCCTTCCCTTTTCTGCAGGAATTTTGGATTTTGACAGAATTGGTTTTAAGTCTTAATACTGCCCCTTATCATCTGTGTTTTTGAACAGAATAAGCAAGAGCCTAAAGATTTGTTTTTCCCTCTGCAAAACAGAAATAATAAGAACAAACTCAAATGGCTGTACTGATAATTAAATAAGGTTATATATGATAAATCTTTAAACAGTCTCAGTGTTTATGATTACTTGCATGAACATGAGGTGAACCCTGCCCAATTAATAAGTCAGATATTGAGACTCATGGCACTTTGCACACTTTGAGAATTTGCAAGAAAATTTATTATTCACACAAGGAACTTCATCATAGAACAAGGCAAGTATAATCTTGTCCAGAGTGGCAAGAGCAGAGCAGAGAGTTGGTTTGGCTTTAACAATGATTAGAGTGTGGCTGATGAATGAATCCCACTCACAGGCTAGGGCTGTGGGGTTCAAACTGTCACAGGAGCCAAGATCTCAAGAGACATACAAGTTTCCTTATCTACAGTACAAGGTATTTAGTGGGAGAGAAGGGAAGGATTGAGCCTAAATGCTGTCCACAGTCAAATATCAAACATGGATTCAGACTCTGTTGCCATCATAAACAGCAGGTGCTCGATAAACATTAGTGCTGCTCTCATTCTCCCCATACAAATATTCATTTTCTTAATGACTATTCTTAGCTAAGAATTATCAGAGAGTAGCTATCTGATCAAGATGAGGCCCTAACTCCATAATACATAACAAAAGCATCTTTATGAATGTTAATCCTATGTATCTTTTCACCTTCATCTCTCGCTACTGTTGCTTTCCTCTTCACACTCAACATTCCAATCCCAACTATGTGCAGGTTCCTCAATGTGCAAGAACACCTTGAGTCTCTGAATAGGAAGCTATCAATGCCATACATAGGAGCCTCAATTTTTTACATCCTAAATCACAATTTTCTTTTCCATTTTTTTAATTTAAAGTTTATTGTGGTGACAATGGTTAGTAAAGTTACGTAGGTTTCAAGTGTACAATTCAGTAATACATCATCTATATATCACATTGTGTGTTCACCATCCAGAGTCAGTTCTCCTTCCATCACTATATATTTGAACCCATTTACCCTGATCTAACAGCCCCCTCTCCCCTTACCCTACGGTAACCACTAAAGTTTTATCTGTGTCTATAAGTTTTTGTTTCTTTATTTGTTTGTCTTGTTTCTTTGTTGCTTTCAGTTTTATATGCCACATATTGGTGAAATCATATGGTTCTTAACTTTTTAGTCTGACTTATTTCACTTAGCATAATAATCTCAAGATCCATCCATGTTGTTGCAAATGGCACTATTTCATCTTTTCTTATGGCAGAGTAGCATTTCATTGTATATATTGGGTTGTCGGAAAAGTCATCACATATTTTGTCTATGTTTTTCAAAGGTCATTTGTAAAGAACAAAGATCAATCAATGATATAGTGCCCATTTTGTTTGATAACATTTTGCCATCTTTCAGTGAGCTTCATAATTCCTCATTCATAGAAGACCCTGTCTTTATTTGCAAAAAAACTGAACAAGGTGCTGATTTACAGCCTCATCTGAATTGAACATTACACCATGCAAGGAGTTTTGAAGAGAGCAAAACAAGTGGAAGTCTGATGGTACAAGGTCAGGTGAGTATGGTGGGTGTGGCAACACATCCCATCCAAGCTCCAATAATTTTTGACAGATGATCAAACTTGTGTGTGGTCTCGCGTTGTCACGATGGAACACAACCCCTTTACAATTAACAAGCTCTGGATATTTCTGGATAATGGATTTGTTCTAACTGTCCAATTACTGACAGTACACATTCGAATTGATTGTTTGGATCCTTGTTAGGAGCTCGAAAAACACAACACCTTTAAAATCCCACCACACTGAAAGCATAACCTTCCTCTGATGAATGTCTACTTTGATGTTGTTTGAGACAAATCATCATGTCAGAATCAAGACCACACCACATTGTTGTAAACAATCTGTTTCTCATCACCTGTTCTCAGTCGCTTCAAAAAAGGATCGTTTTCCTCACATTTAATGAGCATATTGCAGATGTTTATATACGCCATCAAATGAACTTCTTTGAGTTCATGCAGAACCCAAATATCGAGCTTGCTTATGAATCTCAGCTTCTTCAGGTGGCCTTGAATGCTTGAATGGTGGATGTTCAATGTTTCTGCAATCTCTCATGTCATGTAACGTGGGTTTCATTCGATCAATGCCTTTATTTTGTCATCATCAACCTTGGTGGGCCCCCCTGACCGAGGAGCATCATTGAGATCAAAATCGCCAACACGGAATTTTGTGAATCATCATTGGCACTGACGTTCTTGTAGAGCATTGTCACTGTAAACTTTATGCAACTTTTCACAAGCTTGACGCGCGTTCTTCCCTTTATGGAAATAAAACAGTAAAATATGGCAAAAATGCACAGTTTGGTCTTCCTTCTTCAATTTGTTGTAAAATCTCCAAAACTCAACCAAATCGCTCAACTTTTTTTAGAATGAAGCTAGAACTGTCAGCTGTCCAATGACATAGCAATGCCATACATGCGAATGACTCTTGTACTTCCAAAAATGAACTAGCACCATCTGTTGCAAACATGCATCATAACTTTTCTGACAACCCAATATATATATATACACCACATTTTCTTTAAAAAATCATCTATCCAAGGACACTTTGGCTGTTTTCATGTCTTGGCCACCATAAATAAAGCTGCAATGAACATTGGAGCACATATATCTTTACGGATAAATGTTTCCAGATTTTTTTGGTAGATACCCAGGAGAGGGATTGCTGGGTCATATAGTAATTCTATTCTTAATTTTTTTGTTTGTTTGTTTTTATTTATTTTTTTAAATTTATTTATTTTTTATTATTTTTTTTTTTTTAGAATTTTTTTTATTGTTAGTTTCAGGTGTACAGAACAATACAATAGTTACCCTTTTCACCCTCACCAGGTAACAACCCCCCTCCCCCCATCTATT
>NW_017731656.1:1340338-1347331 GCF_001890085.2 Hipposideros armiger
TTTGTTCTTGTAAGTGGCGTAAGGAGGTGGTCCAGTTTCATTTTTTTGCATGTGTCAGTCCAATTTTCCCAGCACCATTTATTAAATAGGCTATTCTTAATTTTTTGAGGAACCTCCACACTGCCCTCCATAGCGGCTGCACCAATCTGCATTCCCAACAGCAGTGTATGAGGGCTCCTTTTTCTCCACAGCCTCTCCAACATTTGTTATCATTTGTCTTGTTGATGATAGCCATTCTAACTGGTTTGAGGTGATATCTCATTGTGGTTTTTATTTGCAGTTCTCTGATGTTTAGTGATGTTTGGCATCTTTCCATATGCCTATTGGCCATCTGTATGTCCTCTTTGGAGAAATGTCTATTCAGGTCCTCTGTCCATTTTTTAATTGGATTGTTCATCTTTCTTTGTTGATTTGTATGAGTTCCTTATGTATTTTCAGTATTAGCCTCTTATCAGAGGTGTTGTTTGCAAATATCTTCTCCCATTCAGTTGGTTGCCTCTTTATTTTGTCAATGGTTTCTTTTGCTTTGCAGAAGCTTTTTAGTTTTATATAGCCCCATTGATTTATTTTAGCTTTTACTTCCCTTGCCTTTGAAGTCAAATTCATGAAATCCTCTTTGAACCCAAGGTCCATAGATTTAGTACCTATGTTTTCTTTTATGAAGTTTATTGTTTCAAGTCTTATGTTTAGGTCTTTGATCCATTTTGAGTTAATTTTGGTGCATGGTGAGAGATAGCAGTCTCATTTCATTCTTTTGCTCATGGCTTTCCAATTCTCCCAGCATCATTTATTGAAGATGCTGTCTTTTCTCCATTGTATGTTTTTGGCTCCTTTGTTGAAAATTATCTGTCCATATTTATGTGGGTTTATTTCTGGGTTTTCAATTCCACTCCATTGGTCTGGTGTTTCTGTTTTTCTGTCAGTGCCATACTGTTTTAATTATTGTTGCTCTGTAGTACAAGCTGAAGTCAGGGAGTGTGATACCTCCAGCATTGTTCTTTTTTCCTAGGATTCCTTTAGCTATTTGGGGTCTTTAGTGGTTCCATACAAATCTGATGATTTTTTATTCTATTTCTTTAAAAAATGCTATTGGGAGAGAGATGGAGAATATGGCAGCGGTAAGGAGTGCTCCCTGAGTTCTCCTCTGGAGGTTGCCGCAGCTTGGGCAGTTGGAGCTCAGCAAACAGACCTCTACCGAGCATGCCGAACAGCGAAGGGACTTCCATGCCAAATTCTTGAAGGTGGGCAGACCAGGGGAGTGGGGGAAGAGGGAGGTGAAACACGTGGAGGTGCAGCCCGCACCCACGGCGTTTGAGACTCCGGGTCTCAGAGAGCAGATCAGAGAGAGTTTCCCATGACTCGCTCCCTGCACCTCTGGCCCGTGCGCACTAGGACAGCATCCTCAGACCGGGGGAGTAGGGGAACAGAGAGACGAGATGGGCAAGCAGAAATGCAGTCTGTCCACACCCCCAGCTGCGGAGCTGTAGAAACCCAGGACACGGTGGAGGTGTTTGCAGCATCAGGGCAAGCTCAGCCTCTGGGCCAAACTTCCTACCAGGAGTGCGATAGGGGTCCCAGGGCGAGCACACTCTGAGGCAAAAACCTCAAAGCAGTGAAGCAGGAGAAGAGGGAAGCGAGAAGCATGGAGACACAGCCCGCACCGGCAGCTGTGGAGACATGAGCTGCAGCGCCAGGGTGTGCTCCTGGAGAGCAACAGGGGCTCTGCTGGAGTGTCTGAGCTCAAAACAGTGAGGGGGCTTTATTTATTTATTTGTTTGTTTATTTATTTATTTATTTTTAATTTTTAAATTTTTTTCACCACTCTTTTTTTCTCAGACAGAAAAAGCAACAACAAAAAACTGCATAGATAAGAGCCCACCCCCACACTCCCTCAGAAACCTTGGCCCTAGCCTTGTCAGAGCCTTAGGCTGATCCCTGAAGAGAGGACTAGGGTCAGATTACAGAGGTGCTCCTATGCCCAGGGGGTTGAAAAACTCCGCATGAGAAGAGGCTGCAGGAGTGTGGCCTAAACACACTGCCCCCGCCCCTACCTCTCCTGTGAGGCTCCAGAGGTCGAGCAACTTCAGCTGCTGTGCACTCAGGCCTCCCAGGGCCAGTGGCTTCTAGCAGCTCTGAAATTCCCATCCCCCGCAACAGCCCACAGTGGAAAGAGCGCCCGAAGACCCACATCTAGCCCTCTGGCTCTGCAGAGCTCAGAGTGCCTCTGGGCAGCTGGGAGCAGAAACAGCACTGACTTTGTAAAAAAACTACCAATCACACCTCATAACCCCACTCACCTAAAATAGACCTGAATTACCAGGGTCACTCTAGGTGCCAGGTGGCTAGCTCTGCTCCCACAAGATGCAGAGGAGTTTGTGTATAGCAGAGGAAAACCTGGGGAGAACATGGCAGAATTCAGCCAGGATTGGCACTGGTTGTTTCTTGTTTTTCTCCTCTTTTTTTTGTTGTTTGTTTGTTTTTATGTTTTTATTTTTGTTTTATTTTTAGTGTGTTATAGTGCTGTTGTTAATTGGGTTCTTTTGGATGTTTTGGGAGGGGTTTTCGTTGGTTGCTTGTGTTGATTGTTTTTGTTTTTTTCTATTTCATTATTATTTTTAGTTTTCAATATAGGTTAATAGAAAGGAACATATATGTATATATATATATATAATTTTTTCTTTTTCTTCTTCTCTCTATCTTTCTTTCTTCGCTACCCTCTCTCTAGCCCTTCTTTTCTGCTTTCTTGTCACTGCTCTACTTTTCCTCCTTCTTTCCATTTTTTTGGCAATTTTTTTGTTTTTTTTTTCTGGGTGTTCTTATTTAGTTTCTCGAGTTTATTCTATTTTTCATTTTATTATATCTTTATTTTATTTTGTTTTGTTACTTGTTCCTTGTTTTTTGTGGTTTTTTTTGTTGTTGTTGCTTTATTTCTGTTGATTTGTGTTTTCCTTTGTATGCTTGATATTTCTGTACGTGTTGAGTGTAGGGTGATGGTTGTTTTGCATATCTGACAGTATCTGGTTACCTTTGGTGGCTCTTGTGTTTGTGCTTGTTGATCTGTTTAGTTCTAAAACCTGCTCTGCAGTGGGGCCCAGTCAAAGAGGCACAAGAATCATTATAGCCAAAGCAAACTTTGGATAAAACCAGAGCATTACAGGGTTTGACTTACAAGAGTCACACCCAAAGGGAAATCACTACAGGCACAAGAGCCCATAGGGGCAAAGCCTCATTGGAGGGATCAACCCTCACACGACAGCTCATAAACTGTGGACACAGCTAATCCTCACAGCTAGTCATCCTGGAAGTCAAGCCCACCTACTGACAAGCCCAAAGCACTCAGAACAAGACCTCAACAGGAAAAGATACACAACACAAGGAACACCTCTGGTACACACACACACAGGGGCAGAGGGAGTCTAAGTAATTCAAATATAAAGGACACATACCACATAAGTCCACCCAGAAAAGACTGAGAGACCTAGGGGATCTGTATATTACATCGAAGCAAACACAAAGAGTAAGCCAGAATGGGGAAACAAAGAATCACATCACAAATAAAAGAACAGAAGAAACTTCCTGAATCAGTGGAATTAGAGGAAATAGAGGTAAACAACTTACGGACACAGAGTTCAGAACCTGATTATTAGAATTTTCAAGGAAATTAATCAGAATTTAAAGAAGGACAGGGAAATCATGAAAAAACAACCAGCTAGAATTAAAGAATATAATTACTGAATTAAACAACATATTCGATGGAATTACTAGCAGATTGGATGAAGCAGAGGATTAAATCAGTGAATTAGAAGACAAGATAGCAGAGATCATCCAAGCAGAACAACAAAAAGGAAAAAAGATTAAAAAACAATGAAAATAGCTTAAGAGAGCTGGGCAACAACATCAAATGCAACAACATGTGCATTATATGAATACCAGAAGGAGAAGAGAGGGAGCAAGGGATCAAGAACATATTTGAAGTAATAATGTCTGAAAACTTCCCTAACCTGGCAAAAGAAATTGATATACAAGCACAGGAGGTGCAGAGTTCCAACCAAGATGATACCAAACAGGCCCACACCAAGACACATTATAGTGAAAATAGCAAGGGTTAAAAACAAAGACAGAATCCTAAAAGCAGCAAGAGACAGGCAGCAAGTCACTTACAAGGGCACTCCCATAAGATTATCAGCAGGCTTTTCTACAGAATCTCTGCAGGCCAGAAGGGAGTGGCAGGAGGTCTTCAAAGTGATGAAAAACAAAGGCCTACAACCTAGATTGCTTTATCCAGCAAGGTTCTCATTTAAAATTGAAGGAAAAATAAAGAGCCTCCCAGAAAAGAATAAGCTGAGGGAGTTTATTACCACCAAGCCAGCATTGCAGGAAGTGTTAAAAGAGCTTCTTTAAGCAGAGGAAAGAGAAAAACAACCTAACTAATGAAGACCAGGAACACAAATAACAAAATTAAAATAACTATGCACCTATCAATAATCTCATTAAATGTAAATGGATTGAATGCTCCAATCAAAAGACATAGGGTGGCTGAGTGGATAAGAAAGCAAGACCCTTGCATATGCTGTATACAAGAGACTCACCATAGATCAAAAGACACATATCGGCTGAAAGTAAAGGGATGGAATAAAATATTTAATGAAAATGGAACTGAGAAAAAGCTGGAGTGGCAATACTTACCTCAGATAAAATGGACTTTAAATTGAAGAACATAATAAAGGACAAAGAAGGGCACTTCATAATAATAAAGGGATTGATCCAACAAGAGGCCATACCCTAGTAAACATCGCTGCACCTAACATAGGAGTCCCCAAATATATAAAAAATATATTGACAGACATAAAGACAGAGATCAACAGTAACACTATCATAGTAGGGGATTTCAACACCCTTCTGTCACCAATGGACAGGTCCTCCAGACAGAAAATCAACACAGAAACAGTGGCCTTAAATGACACATTAGACCAGCTGGATTTAATCAAAATTTTTAGAGCATTTCATCACAAAGCAACAGAATATACATTCTTCTCAAGTGCACATGGAACATTTTCCAAGATAGACCACATGTCAGACCACAAAATAAATCTCAATAAATTTAAGAAGATTGAAATCATATCAAGCGTCTTCTTTGACCACAATGCTATGAAACTAGAAACCAATTATAAGAAGAAATTCAGAAAGCACACAAATACATGGAGGCTGAATAACATGCTACTAAATAGCAAGTAGGTCAAAAATGAGATCAAGGAGTAAATAAAAAGACTCCTTGAGACACACGAAAATGAAAAAACCACAATCCAAAATTTCTGGGATGCAGCAAAAGCAGTCCTAAGAGTAAAGTTCATAGTACTGCAGGCCTGCCTAAAAAAGCAATAAAAATCTCAAATCAACAGGTTATCTTTACACCTCAGGGAACTGGAAAAAAAAAAGCAAAATAAGCTGAAAGTGAGTACAAGGAAGGAGATAATAAAGACCAGAGCAGAAATAAACAAAATAGAGACTAGAAAAACAATACAGAAGATCAACAAAACCAAGAGCTTTTTTTTTTGAGAAGATAAAATTGACAAACCTCTAGCCAGACTTATAAAAAAAAAGAGGGAAGACTCATTGGTGAAATCAGGAATGAAAGAGGCAAAGTGACAACAGACTCCACAGAAATACAAAACATCTTAAGAAATTACTACGAGCAATTATATGCCAACAAATTTGACAATGTGGAAGAAATGGATAGTTTCCTAGAAACATACAACCTTCCAAAGCTAACTCAAGAAGAAACAGAAAACCTGAATAGACTGATTACCATCAAGCAAATTGAATCAGTAATCAACAAGCTCCCAAGAAACAAAAGCCCCAGACCAGATGGCTTCACAAGTGAATTTTACCAATCATTCAAAAAAGAATTATCTCCTATTCTTCTCAAACTATTCCAAAAAATCCAGAAGGAGGGAAGGCTCCCAAACTCTTGCTATGAAACCATGATCACCCTGATTCCAAAACCAGACAAAGACAGAAAAAAAAAAAGGAAAACTACAGGCCGATATCTCTGATGAACATAGATGCAAAAATCCTCAACAATTTCTTAGCAAACAGAATTCAGCAATATATTAAGAAGATCACGCATCATGACCAAGTGGGTTTCATCCCTAATACACAAGGTTGGTTCAATATCCACAAGTCAATTAACGTGATACACCACATCAACAAAATGAAAAATAAAAATCATATGGTCATATCAATAGATGCAGAAAAAGCATTTGACAAAATACTTCAGCCATTTATGATAAAAACTCTTAACAAAGTGGGAATAGGGGGATCATATCTCAACATAATAAGGGCCATATATGATAAACCCACAGCTCACATCATACTCAATAGGGAAAAGCTAAAACCATTCCCTTTAAGATCAGGAACAAGACAAGGCTGTCTACTTTCTCCACTTTTATTCAACATAGTTGAAGTTCTAGCCACAGCAATCAGAGAAGAAAAAGAAATAAAATGCATACAAATCAGTAAGGAGGAAGAAAAATTGTCATTATATGCAGATGACACGATACTATATATAGAGAACCCCAAAGACTCCATCAAAAACCTATTGGAACTGATAAATTAATTCAGCAAGGTAGCAGGATATAAAATCAATATTCAGAAATCAGTTGCATTTGTATATACCAATAATAAACTATCGGAAGGAGAAATTAAGAAAAAAGTTCTGTTTACAATTGCTCCAAGAGCTATAAAATACTTAGGAATAAATGTAACCAAAGAAGTAAAAGACTGGTACTCAGAAAATTATAAGACACTGAAGAAAGAAATATAAGAAGATACAAACAAATGGAAAAACCTACCATGCTCATGGATAGGAAGAATTAATATAGTTAAAATGTCCATACTGCTTAAAGCAATATATAGATTCAATGCAATTCCTATCAAACTACCTAGGGCATTTTTCACAGAAATAAAAAATATAATCCTAAAATTTATATGGAA
>NW_017731656.1:1348781-1452223 GCF_001890085.2 Hipposideros armiger
CCGGTTCGGATCCCACATATGAGGGCCAGTGACACTGCCCTCCACAGCTAAGATGCTGAACAACAGCTCAACCTGGAGCTGGGCTGTCGTGAGTCACCAGCGACGGCATAGGCTGCAGCCCCTGTAGGTTGCCATGGGCTACCGTGTATAGCTAGCAGCCAGCGTGAGCAGCCAGCAGCCGCAGTGCGCGGCCGTTCAGAAGCTGGTGACGGATCTGCCTAGCCCAGGAAGAGCGCAGTGATGGTGCCAACTTGGGCCAGTGAAGCAACATCCTCCACAACTAGACTGAAGAACAGAAGGACAGCAACTTGTCTGCTTCCCTTCCCCCAGTTCCCCAGCTCTGTTCCCATCCCCCAATTCCCCAATAAAAATTTTAAAAAATAATAATAATAATGTTGTAAATATTTTTTAGGGGGCCAGTTGGACTTTTGCCTGGTCAAGGAGACCACTGCATAGAAGGTGTAGAAGCCTGACCACCACACTGTATTTCTGAAGCTGATGTTGAATAATATTACATGTCAACTATGATTATATATACATATAGTCATGGGATGTGGAGTAAAGTGTGGGAATGGAGTCAATGGAATTGTAATATATAAGTATGACATCGGGGGTGGGAGGGCAGTGGATGGAGAGGGGGGGGTTGTTACTTTGTGAGAGATCAAAAGGATAACTATTGCATTGTTCTATACACCTGAAACTAATAATAAAATTTTTAATAGTGCCACGGGGATTTTGATGGGGATTTTATTAAATCTATGTGTTGCTTTGGGTAATATGACCATTTTTACTGTGGAGTTTTTTCCAATCCATGAACATGGAATGTCTTTCCATTTCTTTGTGTCTTCTCAATTTCTTCTAAAAATGTCTCATGGATTTCTGTGTATAGGTCTTTCACATCCTTGGTTAAGTTTATTCCTCAGTATTTTACTCTTTTCGTTGCAATTGCAAAAGGGATTCTGGGTGGGGTTTTTTTTTCTCCCTGAGATTTAATTGTTAGTATTTAGGAATGCAATTGATTTTGTAGCTTGCAACTTTACTGTATTTGTTTATGTTTTCTAATAGCTTTTTGGTAGAGTGTATAGCATCATGTCATGTGCAAAAAGTTACAATTTAACTTGTTCATTCCCAATTCAGATACCTTTTATATCTTTCTCTTGCCTGATTGCTCTTGCTAGGATTTCCAATACTATGTTGAAAAGCAGTGGTGACAGGGGACAGCCCTGTCTTTTTCCTGAATGTAGAGAGAGGGGCTTCAGTTTTTCATCATTGATTATGATATTAGCGGGGATCTCAATTCACAATTTTTCTTCAAAGCTCATTTCAAGACCAATCTTACTTAAGAGGCTTTTCCTGATTTGTTCTCATCTCTGAACTGCCCCACTTTGCCACATACACACACACACACACACACACACACACACACACACACAAACAAACAAACACACACTTGAGGGTCCTTCTGTGCAATTACATATTGCCATATTCTGTGGTTTACTTATTTGTTACCTATTTCTCACACTGTACTGTAATGTCTTTGAGGGCAAATAATACATCTTATTTATCCTTCTATCTCTGCCCCTAGCATAGAGTCAGACAGATAGGTAGTACATATTCAGTAAAAGTTTCAATATGTGTAATTATATAGATTAAAATATACCATCGGATGACTTTTTAATTAAATTTATTGGGATGATATTGGTTAATAAAATTATATAGGTGTCAAGCGTACATTTTTATAATACATCGTCTATATACTGTATTGTGTGTTCATCACCCAAAGTCAAATCTCCTTCCATCATCATATATTTGACCCCCTTTACCCTCTTCTACCTGCCCTATCTCTTAACCTCTGGTAACCACTAAACTGTTGTCTGTGTCTATGAGTTTCTGTTTCTTTGTTTGTTGCCTTCACTTTTACATCCCACATATGAGTGAAATTATAAGGTTCTCGACTTTTCCTGTCTGACTTATTTCGCTTAGCATGATAATTCCAAGATCCATCCATGTTGTCACAAATATCAGTATTTCATCTTTTCTTATGGCTGAGTAATAGTCCATTGTATTTGTGCACCATGTCTTCTTTATCCAATCATCTATCAAAAGACACTTCAGTTGTCCTGGCCACAGTGAATAATGCTGCAAATGTTAGGGGATATATATATCTTTATAGATGTTTTCAGATTTTGAGGGGTAGATACCCAGAAGAGGGATTGCTGGGTCATATGATATTCTATTCCTAATTTTTTGAGGAATCTTTATCTGTTTTTCATAGTAGCTGTACCAGTTTACATCCCTTCCCATCAGCAGTGTATGAGGCTTCCATTTTCTCCATAGCCTCTCCAACATTGTTACTTGTCTTGTTGATAATAGCCATTCTAACATATTTGAAATGGTATCACATTGTGGTTTTGATTTGCATTTCACTAATAGCTAGTGAAGTTGAACATCTTTTCATATATCTGTTGGACACCCGTATGTCTGATTGAGAAAAGTGTCTGTTCAGATCCTTTGCTCATTGTTTTAATTGATGTTTCTTGTTTTGGTGTGAGTTGTATGAATTCTTTATGTATTTTGAGTATTTACCCCTTTTTTGAGGTCCTGTTTGCAAATATATTCTCCCACTTTATTGCTTGCTTCTTTTTCTTGTTGATGGTTACTTGTGCTGTGTAGAAACTTTTAATTTGATATAGCACCATTCATTTATTTTTGGTTTTACTTCCCTTGCCTTTGAGATCAAATTCATAAAATCTTCTCTGAACCCAGGGTCCATAAGTTTAGACCTGTACTTTCTTCTGTGTAATTTATTGTTTCAGGACTTATGTTTAGGTCTTTGATGCATTTTGAGTTAATTTTGGTACATGGTGACAGATCACAGTAGTTTCATTCTTTTGCATGTGGCTTTTCAGCTTTCCCAGCACCATTTATTGAAGAGGCTTTCTTTTCTCCATTGTATGTTTTTGGCTCCTTTGTAGAAAATTATCTTCCCAGGTATATGTGGGTTTATTTTGGGATGCTCAATTCTCTTCCGTTGGTCTGTGTCTGGTTTTAATCCAATATCATGCTGTTCTGATTATTGTCACTTTATAGTATAATTTGAATTCAGTGAGTGTGATACCTCTAGCCTTGTTTTTTTTCCTTAGGATTGCTTTGCCTTTTGGGTTTTTTTTTGTGATTCCATACAATCCTGATGATTTTTTTGTTCCATTTCTTTAAAAAGATGCCATTGGGATTTTGATGGAGATTGCATTGAATCAGTGTATTGCTTTGGGTCATATGGCCATTTTAACTATATTGATTCTTTGAATACATGAACACAAAATACCTTTCCATTTCTTCATGTCTTCTTCAATTTATTTTAAGAATGTCTTATAGTTTTCAGTGTATAGGTCCTTCACATCTTTTATTAAGTTTATTCCTCAGTATTTAATTTTTTTGTTGTAATTGGAAAGGATTATTTTTAATTTCTTTTTCTGAAATTTCATTGTTAGTATACAGAAATGCAATATATTTTTTGTACATTGACTTTGTATCCAGCCACTTTACTGTATTTCTTTATTGTTTCTAATAGACTTTAGGTATAATCTTTAGGGTTTTCTATATAAAGAATCATGTCATCTGCAGGAAGTGACAATTTAACTTATTCATTCCCAATTTGGATGCATTTCATTTCTTTCTCTTGCTTGATAGCTTTGACTAGGACTTTTAATACTACCTTAACAGTGGTGAGAGGTGTCATCCTTGTGCTGTTCCTCATCATAGAGGGAAAGCTTTCATTTTTTTCATCATTAAGTATGATATTAGCTGAGGATTTGTTATATATGGCCTTTATTATGTTGAGGTACTTTTATTCTATGATGCGACCTGCACTCCAACCAAGCGTTCCTGACTCCTCAGCCAGGAACCCACCGAAAGGGTACCTGAGAGGACTGGGTGGGAGACTGGAAAAGAAAGAGACTAGAGATGAAAGCTGGGGGCAGGAGGTCCACCCATTGCTGATGGCAGAGAGTGGCCTCGTTTATTATTTGTATACAGCTTTTATAGCAAAAGTAACTTTCCTAGGGTAGGGGGTTTTGGGGACTTTTAGGGAGTAGCCCCCTCCTATCAGGGAACAAATTCCTTGGACGCAATCTTCCCGAAGCGAGACAAAACAAAGTATAGCAAGCAGAAACTGTTAACAGGATGGCCTTCCACTCTGTAGATTTCAAGGCCGTCAGCTGCTTTCTCCTCAGCGGCCAACCTTCCCACACTGCTCACCCGGGCCTGAGAGCCTGTCAGCCTGCCAGCTCTCAGCCTTAACCCTTACTGCAGACCTCCGGCTCCCTACAATTCTATATTTTTATTATGTGTTTTAACCATAAATGAGTGTTTTACCTTCTCAAATGGTTTTTCTACATCTGTTGACATGATCACATGACTTTTTATTTATTTTGTTTATGTGGTGTATCGCATTGATAAATTTGCATATATTGAATCATTCTTGCACCCCTGGAATGCATTCCACTTGACCAGGATGTATAATCTTTTTTTTTAAGATTTTATTGGGGAATTGGGGGAGGGGAACAAACAAGTTACTGTCCTTTTGTTCTTTAGTCGAGTTGTGGAGAACGTCGCTTTACTGGCCCATGTTGGTATTGTGATCATTGCGCTCTTCCCGGGTGAGGCAGATTGGTCGCCGGCCACTCATGCCAGCTGCCAGTGTCGGCCGCTCAAACAGGCTGCCGGCCACTCACAGTAGCTTACGGCATCCCACTGCAACTCCACTGCAGCCTATGCTGTCACCGGCGACTGACGGCAGCCCAGCTCCAGGTCGAGCTGTGGTTCACCATCTTAGATGTAGAGGGCACAGCGTCACTGGCCCTCATGTGGGATCCAAACCAGAGGCCTGCTGCTCAGAGCTGGCGTCCCAAGCCAACTCTTAACCAATGCTCCACTCAGCCAGCCCTGTATAATCTTTTTAATATATTGTATTAGATTTGATAGTATTTTGTTTAGGAGTTTTGAATCTGTATTCGTCAGAGACATTGGTTTGTAGTTTTCTTTTTTGTGTTATGCTTACCTGATTTTGGTATCAGAATAATGTTGGCTCATAAAATGAGTTAGGAAATATTGCCTCTTCTTCAGTTTTTTTTAAGAGTTTAAGAAGCACAGGTATTAAATCATGTTTGGATGTTTGGTAGAATTCACTAGTGAATCCATCTGGTCTTGGACTTTTAGTTTTGGCAGGTTTTTTATGATTATCTCAATTTCCTTACTGTTGATCAGTCTATTTAGATATTCCAGTACTTTGTGATTCAGTCTAGGAGGGTTATATATTTCTAACTACTTGTCCATGTCTTCTAGCTTATTGAATTTGGTGTCATATAGTCTTTCATAGTATACTTGTATGATCATTTTCCTTTCTGTCATATCTATCATAACTTCTCTTTTATTTCTGATTTTTTACTTGTATCTTTTCTATTTTTTCCTTACTGAGTTTAGCCAGGGGTTTCTCAATTTTATTAATCTTTTCAAGAACCATGTTTTTCTTAGTACAGATTGCATGGAACAAAGGAACAATGTCACTTAAAGTATAAACTTGGTTGACTTTTGTTCTTTATTAAGATCAAAGTACTAAGTAAGCATTATTGAATAAACACTTTGTTGCTGTGTAAATGATTGCTGAGTACCATGAACCAAATAAATGAGTTGTCTCACAAAGCAGGTTTTTCTCATGTAAGCATAAGGTATAGCTCACTTATGCAAAAATTTATATCACTAAAACAGCTTGTTACTGCCCACAATATCTTAACTATAGTATTAAAGAGTCAAGTAGGGGTTACTACACACACACACACACACACACACACACACAATAAAGATAGAGATAGAAGTAGAGATAAATAGATAGATAGATGACAGAAAGAGGGAGAGAGAGAGAGAGAGAGAGAGAGAGATATTTTAATTTAGAAAGACCTTGAAAGGAGTTATTAGAGTTAACAAGAGCAATCACTCAAGGATGAGAAATACATGTCTTTTTTTAAATGTATTTACAAATAAACATAGGATGATAACATGTACTCTGAAAACTCTATTTTGAAGTTAAAATTTTAATTTCCAATTTCTATTCTAAGTAATTAGTGAAAAGACTAAAGTAGTATGACCAAAAGAGCAGATTCTTTTCTGATTCTTTCTGGACTTCTTTTCCTCCATATGGTGATGTTTTCTTAATGCCCTACATAGTTTTCATTCTAGAATGACCGTTACCATATCACATGTTTTCTAAAGCAAAATTGACACAATAAACTGCAAACATTGAAAGTGTACAATTTGATAAGTTTTGACATATGTATGCACCCCTGAAACCATCACCACAATCAAGAGAATGAACATTTCATCACCCTCAAAATATCCCTAGTGACCCTTTGTAAACACTCACTCATGTTTCTCCCTGAAAAACTTTCTCCAGGCAACCACTGATATGCTTTCTGTCACTGCATATTAGATTACATTTTGTAGAGTTTTACATAAATAGAATCATATAATATGTACTCTGTTTTGTCTGGCTTCTTTCAATTAGTGTAATTATTTTCAGATTCATCTATGTTGTTGGATGAATCTAATTCATTTTTATTGCTGAAGAATATTCCATTTTGTGGATATACCACAATATCTTTATCCATTTACCTATTGATAAGTCTGTGGATTATTTCCAGTTTTTAATTATTGCAGATAAATTTGTTGTGAATGGTCACATTCAAGTCTTTATATGGTCAAATGATTTCTGTTCTTCTAGGTGAATGCCTAGGAGTAAAGTGTGTGGGCCATAGGATAGATGAGTGCATAAATTTATAAGAAACTTTCCCAAGTGATTATGCCATTTTATGTTCCCTCTAGCAGTGTATCAGGGTTCCAGTTGCTCCACTAAGAGATCCCTGTAAATTCAGCCCTCCACTGGTACATAACTTCTATAAATAAAGGCAGCAGATGGGGCCGGCCGAGTGGCTCAGTTGGTTAAGAGCTTGCTCAAGAGTTTGAGCTCTGAGCAACAGCAGTTCGAGTCCAGCCCGAGCTGAGCAGCCGCTGAGCTGCCAACAGGTAGCAGGATGGCTCAGCTTAAAAAAAAAATAAAAATAAAAAAATAAAAAAAATAAAGGCAGCAGATTAAAACCATCACTTATTTAGAATGTGAATTCCATTTTTGGTTGTAGAATGTTCTGTAAGTGTTAAAAAGAACCTGTTGGTTGATGGTCTACTATGCAAGTCTGCTATATCCTTATGATTTTATGTTTATACTTCTATCAATTATTAAGAAAGAGGTAGTGAAATCTTTAAAACTATAAATGTGTATTTGTCTTTTTTTTTGCATGTTGTATCTGTTTTCTTTTGCTACTGTAACAAATCACCACAAACATAGAG
Organism: Hipposideros armiger; assembly: GCF_001890085.2. Taxonomy (NCBI): domain Eukaryota; kingdom Metazoa; phylum Chordata; class Mammalia; order Chiroptera; family Hipposideridae; genus Hipposideros; species Hipposideros armiger. The sequence continues at coordinate 1,356,180 of NW_017731656.1, forward strand.
CCTTAAAACAACACATAAATTTTATTTTTTATCTCATAGTTCTACAGGTCAGTAATCCAGTTTGCCCTGGATGGTTTCTCTGCTCCATGTTTCACAATGTGGAAATTAAGGTATCCACCAGACTGGGCTCTTTGGGAGAAGTTGTGGGAAGAATCCACATTAAACTCATTCTAGTTGTTGGCTGAATTCAGCGTCTTGTGTTTATAGGACTAAGGTTCCCATTTTCCTGTTGACTGTCAGCCAGGGAGGGATCTTTGCACCCAGAGGCTGCCCATCTTTCTTCTTATACTTTCCAAGCAATCTCCCTCCAGCAATAGTGGGTCTAATTCCTCTCATGCTTTGAACCTCTCCAACTTCCCTTTCTGTCATCTCTGTCTGTCTGACTTTTCTGTTTTCTGTACTGTTTTTAAGGGTTCATGTGACTACATGGAGATCCCCTGGAAAACCCAGGATAACCTTTTTTATTGTCAGATTAGTAAACTTAACCCGATCTGAAAAGTCCCTTCACAACAGTACCTATATTAGTGTTTGATTAATTAACATAATTTTATTAGGCCAATTTAAGTTTTTCCACATTTCACTGATGCACTCTTTATTTTGGGGGGATGGGTGGGGTCTGTGTATCATTTATTTTCTTTATTGGGGAATTGGGGAAGGGGAACATTGTGTTTTTCCAGAACCCATCAGCTCCAAGTCAAGTTGTTGTCCTTCAATCTTAGTTGTGGTGGGCACAAGCTCAGCTCTAAGCCCAGCTGCGGCTTTCAATCTAGTTGGGGGGATTGGAGGGAGGATGTATTTCACCATCCCATGCAGGAGTCAAACTGGCAACATTGTTGCATACTGAGCCATGTGACTGCCCATTGGCAGCTTGCATCTGCTCAGCTCAAGGTGCCATGTTCAATCTTAGTTGCTGGGTGTGGGGAGGGGGCGGTTACAGCCCACCATCCCATGTGGGAGTTGAACTGGCAACCTTGTTAAGAGCACACACTCTCACCAGCTCAGTGGAAGCTCTGCTTGGGCGCAATTCACTGGCCCATGTGGGATCAAACCAGCGACCCTGTTGCTCAGAACTCGCCCTCTAACCAACTGAGCCACTCAGCTGGCCCTTTGTTTCATTTTTAATATTTTCTATTCTGTGTCTTCAAATTCACTTATCTTTGTTGAGCAATGCCAAATCCAATGCAGTTTTTCCTCTTAAACATTTGAATTTTCATCTCTAAAAATTGGATTTGGGTCTTTATATATTTTCCAGGTACCCATTTAACATGTTCAGTCTTTCTTATACCCCATTTTCTAGTTAGCTTTGTATTCCTATAAATCTTCTTGAGGTTTGTTCTGTGATGCAGTTAGGTCGTTTGGAAAAGTTTGATAATTTTGGGTCTTCCTTTGGAGACTTAGTAGGAAGTCTAGGAGTGATTATTTCTCACTAGTCAAGCAGAGCTTCCTCAGGGCTCTACCTTGTGAATGATAAAATTTTTCCATCTGACTGATGAGAAAACTGTTCCTGACATTCTGTCAATGCTCTGAATTATTTTCTCTAATCATTTAGAAAAGTTATTCCCCTGCCTTCAGGTGGTATTGTCAACACACAAGCACTAATCAGTCCTTTGTTGAATATTCTAAAGGAACTCTCTGCAGATGTCTGGTGTTTTCTTTCTGTGTAGCTCTCTCCTCTTTGACATTGCTCTCTGAGCTCCAGGCACTAGGTCTCCCCAGGCTCAGCTACAGTTCTCAAACCTAGACAGCCTGCTGGGCTCCTCCTGGATTCACTTCCCTGTGAAGGAGGCAGCCTGGAATCTTTCTGCAAACAATAATCTGGAGCAGTCATAGGACTGGCTTCATTTGTTTCCCATCTCTTAGAGATCACTGGCCTTGTCTAATACCTCTGTCTTGAAAACCAAGGTTTCTTATATTTTGTCTGCTTTTTTTTTCTTAACTATTTATTTATTTATTTATTTATTTATTTATAATTAGTTTCAGGTGTACAACACAGTGCAATAGTTATACTTTTTACCCCTCAAAGTGACCAACCCCCTCCCCCAATCTGCCAAACCCCCCCACATATCATACATGTCTATTACAATTCCATTGACTCCACTCCCACACTATACTCCACATCCAGTGACCATATATATATATATATTTTTAAATTATAGTTGACATACAATATTATACAACATCAGCTTCAGGTGTACAGTGCAGTGATCAAGCCTCTACCCCATCCATGAATTGGTCTCCCTAACAAGACATGTGACCATCTGACACCCTAAAAAATATTTACATTATTAATTATATTCCCTGAACTGTCTTTCACACCCCTGTGGCAATATGGTAGTTACCAATTTATGCTGTCTAATCCCTTCCCCTTCTCCCTCATCCCCACCCACCTCCCAACTAGCAACCATCAGTTTTTCCTCTATATCCCTGAGATTATTTCTGTTCACTTGCTCGTTCATTCCGTTTTTTAGATTCCACATATAAGTGAGATCTTATGGTATTTGTCTTGCTCTGACTTACTTATTTCACTTAACATAATAGTCTCTAGGTCCACCCATATTGCTGCAAATGGTACGATTTCATTCTTCTTTATAGCAGAGTAATACTCCGTTGTATAAATGTACAAGTTTCTTAATCCAGTCGTCTACTGATGGGCATTTCAGTTGTTTCCAAGTCTTGGCTATTGTGAATAGCACCACAATAAACATAGAGGTGCATATATTTTTTTCGAATTAGTGTCTAAGGTTTCTCTGGGTAGATACCTAAGAATGGAATTGCTGCATCATATGGTACTTCCATTTCCAGGCTTTTGAGATACCTCTATATCGATTTCCATAATGACTGCACCAATCTGCAGTCCCACCAACAGTGTCCCAGGTTTCTCTTTTCTCCACAACCTCTCCAGCATTTGTAGTTTGTTGATTTATTGATGATAGCCATTCTGGCCGGAGTGAAATAGTATCTCATTGTGGTTTCTATTTCCATTTGTCTAATGATTAGTGAGGTTGAACACTTTTTCATATGCCTGTTGGTCATTTGTATGTCCTCTTTAGAGAAATGCTTCTTCATATCCTCTGCCCATTTTTTTTTTAGCTGAGCCATCCTGCTACCTGTTGGCAGCTCAGCGGCTGCTCAGCTTGGGCTGGACTCGAACCACTGTTGCTCAGAGCTCAAACTCTTGAGCGAGCTCTTAACCAAATGAGTCACTCGGCCGGCCCTGCCCATTTTTTTATTGAGTTGTTTTTTTGGTGTTGAGTTGCATGAATGTTTTATAAATTTTGGATATTAACCCCTTATCAGATATATAGCTGGCAAATATCTTCTTGCATTAAGTAGGCTGCCTTTTTGTTTTATTGATGATTTCCTTTGCTGTGAAAAAGCTTTAATTTTAATGTAATGCCATATGTTTATTTTTTTCTTTTATTTCCCTTGCCTGAGGGGATATATTAGTAAAAATGTTACTGAGGGTAGTGTCTGAAAATTTACTCCCTATGTTTTCTTCTAGGAGTTTTATGGTTTCAGGTCTTACATTTAACTCTTTAATTCATTTTGAATTTGTTCTCATGTATGGTGTAAGTAGATGTTCCATTTTTTTTGCATGTGTCAGTCCAATTTTCCCAGCACCATTTATTAAATAGACTACCTTTACTCCAATGTAAATTCTTGCTTCCATTGTCATAGATTAAATGACCACATATGGATGGGTTTATTTCTGGGCTGTGTATTCTGATCCATTGGTCTATGTGTCTGTTTTTATGCCAGTACCATACCATGTTTTGATTACTATAGCCTTGTAGTATGATTTGATGTCGGGTAGTGTGATACCTCCCACTTTCTTCTTATTTCTCAAGATTGCCGTGGCTATCCAGGGTCTTTTATGGTTCCATATAAATATTAGGATTATATGTTCTAATTCTGAGAAAAAATGTCTTTGGTAGTTTGATAGGAATTTCATTGAATCTATATATTGCTTTAGGTAGCATTGACATTTTAACTATATTAATTCTTCCTATCCATGAACATAGTATGTATTTCCAGTTATTTCTATCTTCTTTGATTTCTCTCTTCAGTGTCTTATAATTTTCTGAGTACAGGTCTTTTACTTCTTTGGTTAAATTTATTCCTCGATATTTTATTGTTTTTGAAGCAATTGTAAAAGGGATTGATTTCCTGATTTCTTCTTCTGATAGTTTATTATAGGTGTATACAAATGCAACTGATTTCTAAATATTAATATTCTATCCTGCTACCTTACTAAATTCACTTATCAGTTTAACAGTTTTTTGATGGAGTCTTTGGGATTTTCTATATATAGTGTCATGTCATCTGCATATAATAAAAACTTCCTCCTTTCCAATTTGAATGCTTTTGATCTCATTTTCTTGTCTGATTGCTGTGGCTAGAATTTCCAGAACTATGTTGAATAGAAGTGGTAAAAGTGGGCAGTGTTGTCTTATTCCTGATCTTAAGGGGAAAATTTTGACCTTTTCCACATTAAGTATGATGTTTGCTGTGGGCTTATCATATATGGCCTTTATTATGCTGAGATATGATCCCACTATTCCCACTTTGCTAAGAGTTTTTATCATAAATGGCTGCTGGATTTTGTCAAATGCTTTTTCTGCATCTGTTGATATGATCATATGATTTTTATTTTTCATTTTGTTAAGGCGATGTATAATGTTAACTGATTTATGGATATTGAACCACCCTTGCATACCAGGAATGAATCCCACTTGATCGTGGTGTATGATCTTTTTAATGTGATGCTGAATTCGGTTTGCTAGTATTTTGTTGAGGATTTTTGCATCTATGTTCATTAGGGATATTGGCCTCTAGTTTTCTTGTTTTGTAATATCTTTGTCTGATATTGGGATCAGAGTAATAGTGGCCTCATAAAATGTGCTTGGGTTCCTTCCCTCCTTCTGTATGTTTTGGAATAGTTTGAGGAGAATAGGTATTAATTCTCTTTTGAATGTTTTGTAAAATTCACCTGTGAAGCCATCTGGTCCAGAACTTTTGTGGAGGTTGATCTTCCACAGGAGGCTTGGGCACTGTGGGTTCTTCTGCCTGTGGAGAATGTCCTTTGAGAGTGCCACTTGTAGCTTCAACCATGTAGAACTCTGGTTTTGTCTAATACTGGCCTCTGGGTGTACTGGTTCTCATGTCTCTTGGGTGGGGCTCCCAGTCAGAACTGTTTCAGACCTGCCTGTTACCAGCCCATAGCTACCTGGTAGGTGCCTCAAGGTTGTACACAGTCGGCTGTTGCCCATGCTGGACCTGGGGTTATGTGGGGATGGTCTCTGTATGAACTGAAGCTAGCTGCCTTCTATATTGGTCCTGAGGCAGTTTAGGAAAAGGACCAGGGCCCTCTATGTCTTTTGCCACCTGTCAGATGCTGGTAAGGCCCACCTATTGAAAGAGGGTCTTTAGGGGCATGTGTCTGGTTATTTGACCTAGTGCTGAGGGTGCCTTTCTGATGTGGCACTAGCTTTGCAGAATGGAATTCAAGTGAGTTAAGCAATGTAATTGGTAGTTTTTAAGACATTAACGCAGGTTCAGGTCTTACACCAATACCTGGCTTGTGACCCCCTTGTATAACGTCCCAAGGGCACTACAGCCAGCCTTCACCTCACACTCACAGATTCACAAAAGTTGCTCCTGAGTGGCTGTGGTGCAGGTTGGTGGTCATTGAACACCACAAAGATGATCCCAGGGCTCTGCAGACCACCTTCTGTTGTAAAAACTTTTTTCCACAGTTTGTGGGGGTGGAGCCAGTCACCCCGGCACCTCAATTGCCCCTGGCAATGCAGCTGTAGGTGGGCGAAGTGGTGTTACAAGTGTGTAAAGGCTGTCATCAGTAGTTTCTACAAATTCAGTGTAGCCTCAGCTACTGGACCAGTGCTAGGTCCACCTCCACTTCATAAAGCAAAAACAAAGCAAGGCAACCCAACACCAAAAAACACATACACTCCCACAGAAGCTTAATAAGCCATGATCAGACAGGAGAAACTAAAGTATATAAAAGAGACACAAACACAAAAACAGGAGAACAAGACTGAGAAACCAGTCAATGCAGTATCCAGATAAACAAGTCTGAGAAACAATGACAAAAACAAAACCGATGAAAGAAAAAAAGTAAAAGCAACAAAAAGATGAAGGAGAAAGAAAAGAATGATAATAAAGAAAAGAGAAGAAAAAGAAGGAAAAAGAAAAAAAAAGAAATAAAAAAAAACAGCTCTCCATCCACTTTAATCTTCAGACCACTTGCTCAGCAATAGAGTCTCTGGGTGACTCAGTACCACCTATGTTGGGGGGTAGGGCTCAATGTGTCATGTGCCAGCCTCCGTCTCAGGCTTGCAGTGAGCTTCCTACAATTAGCTGCTGTGTGCTCTGGAACCGTGCTCACAACCAAAAATCCTCACGTGTTGCTGGCTGTCTGCTGCTGTAAAATACACTCTGTGGCCTGGGGAGGTGGGGGCCAGGCACCAGGGGTACAGTGTGCTCCCAGCAGCACAGCTCTAGGTGGGCAGGGCAGGCCCCCAAGGCACCACGGGGTGTGGTCATTGGCCCCCCCCCAAGTCACAGCAGTATGCACTCCTGCACCGGCAACCAGCCCACACAAACACACCAGAAATGGCCCGGCCAAGTCACACAGGTGCACAGCTCCTGGCTCAATACTCCCAGGAAAACTCCCTGTCTCAGCCTGTCCCAATCAGCCTCTCGCAGATCAGGCCGAGCAGCCCGACAGCCAATCGCCAGCCTGGCAACTCCGCACGCGCAGTGCAGACAGCAGGGACCCAAAGCGGCTCTCACACTCCCATGTCTCAATGAGCAGCCTGTTGAAGCCAGAGTGTGCCCGCCAGGTGTTTCCCTGGCTATGTAGCACAAGCAGTGCGGAGGGTGGGGGCCCAAGGCTGCATGCGCTCCCACGCACACGCACTCCTGCGCCAATTCCAGCAGACCAATGCAGTCCCAGACCTGAGCCTCTGTGGGAGGGCCCAGCCCTGAAAAAATGGCGCCCTGCTGTACATTACTCATGTGCAAGCTTCACACCAGGGGGACAATGGTCCCAAAACCTCCAGCTCCCACGTCAAAGGCGCTCAGTTCAGTCCTTCCCCGCAGGCTCCGCTCACGCAGCTACTCCCTCCACCAGGAACCAGGTGAGTGCTCACCAGCGAGCGCGTCCGTGGGCCGGCTTTACTGGTTCTCTAGCCAATCTCAGCCTTACCAAGTTGAGCAAAGACAGTCTTCACTAATTTCTACTGCCAGTTATCATGGAAGTCTTCTTCCTGGCAAAGTAACACTGGGCTGTAGCTCAGTGTGGGGCCAGAGAGTCTCTCCCCCAACCTGAGAAGCCTCTCTGCCGCTGAGAGGTTCTCACGGGGTTTGCCCTCTGTCGTCTCCGCCCCTTCTAGCAGACTCGATGTGGACTCCTCTTTAAGTCCTTCATTTAGGGTGTCGGTTCATCTAGTGTTCAGGGGACTTTTGAGGTTGAATGTTGTAAATTATTTGTAATTTTGGTGTGATCCTGGGAGGCAGTTGGCATAGCATCTCTCTATGCCACCATCTTGCTGGAAATCTTTTGTCTGCTTTTGTTATTTCAAGTGAGAAGGTAAATCTGGCTCTTGTTACTCCATCTTGGGTGAAAGAGGAAGCCCTTTATCTGGGCTTTAACGTGATTTATAAACATTATTTTTTGTATGTACACATGCTTAAATTTTATATTAAATTCTTTTTTAACCAGTGAGTGGTAAAAAGATTTTGTTCATTATATGTTAAGCAATAGGCTGTGTGACAAGGTCACAGATTTACTCACACTACACCCAGATGTGCAAAAAAATGCAGGTTTTTTTATTTACAAATTTTACCCCTCTGGACAGAAGGGATCGCCTATACTTAACACAATAATATTTTCATTTTTTCTGGTTTAAATGTTCTTTCAGTTTAAATATTAAGTCTATTCAAAGCTCAACTTTTTATCAGGGCTGGCATATAAAGCCTTTTGAATGATTCTGGTTTTTGCATAAATGTCTACATTTACATAAGTTTCCCTCCTTCCTCCTGTGGGGTTTAAGGAGGAGATTGTGTCTTTATGGCCCTTGAGTGAAAGAATCCTCAGATCTTCATGCCAGGTGATTGCTCTTGTGTTATATCACTGACACTGTTTGCTTGATGACTTTTCCCCTTACTGGCATTCAGGTGTGAAATTGTGATGTGATCTATTAGGTTGGTCATAGCTCATTGATGACCTTTGACCACATCTTGACTCTCACCTGTACTATAAACTCTTTTGAATATCTGATACATCCTTGGGTAGACTTAGAGTTATGCCCCAAATTCCTGTTGTGTGATTTCTTCAACCTTCTTCATAATAATCCCCAATGGCACATCTTTCATTTTCCTAGTCATATATCATATTTACCCCTCTCAGAAGTTATGCTTGAATTCTTTGTCTCTGTCTCCTCCACTGAGGAACCAAGTAGAGTTTAGAGAAACTAAACTCTTGCAGCTCCCAGCATAAGTTAAGATTTAGTTCAGGAAACCTAAGCCATTATAAGTATTTGAAGCAAAAGAGAATCTATTACAAGGGATCTTGTGCTATAAAATTGTTGAAAAGGTTAGAGAAGAAAATATCAGAAGACTGCCAATAACAATTAGGTTATTCCACCTCAGCTATGCTGGAAGGCCAGGGAGACACTATTACTATCTAGTGATCAGGAAAGTGGAGCAAATTACAGATAAGTTTTGAGCTACCCCATATCCACCAAACTGGGGACTGACTGATAGTGAAAGGTATATTCTAGTTCCTGTAAAATTCTCACATTTTGGAATTCCACTGTTGCCAGAGGAATAATTTCTTCTGCCATCCTTATACTTTCCAATTGTCATGTCCATGAATAGCAATGGCAGAGTGTAAATCATATCCAGATCCCTAGAGGCAAAATAGTTTTTGAAATGTAATTCCAGGGATTCCAGACACTAAGATAATAGGCAAAAACATTAAAAAAGATATAAATTCTGCTCAGCAATAAAAAAATATCTAGTAATCTCTTTGTTAATCATTCTGCAACACTGGGTTTTTATTAATATAGTGACCTACCAGACTTCCAAGTCTCTAACTCATATCCTTGTATATTACAGTAGCAAGTCTCCTTGCCTAGCTGTTAGAGGAAAAAGGGTATATCTTCTCTAGAGTTAATTAAAAACTATATTATGTGTTTTCTATACTAGGTTCTTGAAATATTAAATACATTTTGATAATCAAGTGTTTTTTTAACAGAGCTTTGGTTTTAAGACCATTGTTTTGCTTTGAAATCTAAATTAGATTGTCAAAAGCTGAATAGACTGGCTTTATTCTCTTAAGTTACCTACTTTACTTGAAACTAGTAGCTAAAATATTTGAGACTTTTCCATATTCCAAGCACTCTTTTAAATGCTTTATATGAATTAACTTATGTAAACCTCACATTAACCCTATCTCCTTGTTGCTTTTGCTTTCCTCCTCCTCCTCCTCCTCCTCCTCCTCCTCCTTCTTCTTCTTCTTCTTCTTCTTTTATTATTATTATTATTATTATTATTATTATTATTATTATTATTCCTCCTCTATGAGATAGCTACTCTTCTCTCCATTTTACTGCTAAGAAATTGACCGAGAAATTAAGCAATTTCCCACAGGAGATGATAGAGTCAAAATATACTCAGGCAGTCAAGCTCTTTAGCATCCTCCTCCCAGACATTCACCCAAAAGAAATGACAATTTATGTGCCCACATATGTCAACAGACTATGTGCTCTTTTGTGTCAAATATATACATGTTAATCATACCTCACAACTTTGTTTTTATTTCTTTGCTTATTTTTCCTTTATTTATTTTTTAATTAAATGTATTGAGGTGACATTTATTAATAAAATTATATAGGTTTCAAGTGTAAAAAAACTGAAAATAAAACAAAATAAATGGATCCTTCATTGAGCAGAAACATAAGTAATAAGACACTGTTTGTGCAGTACCATGAGCAACATCATATGTTTCACACCTTGCTACAGCCACTAAAGGCAAAGGCCTGTATGTATAACTCAGTTACATTTTGAGCCCTGTGGGTGGGGCCCTTGTTCTGACTCCATTCCTCTCCTCTAGCTATACTCAATATTTTTTTCTATCTCTAAAGAAAATGATTCAATTCTATAACTTATTAGAAATTGTTTATTTTTACTAAATATATTATGTTAGACAGAAGCAAGGGTTATCATGCACAGTAATATTCTTAAACATTCTCATTAGATATCTCTATTCTTTCCCCAAATTTCCTTACAATAAGTCAGCTTCATTTCACTTTATATTTCTCCACATGCTGCTAAACCCACTGTGCTTTCTTTAGCAATTCAACAATGGCCCTTGGGTTGCATAAACCACTCAAAAATAAAAGTTCCTACTTAGCAAAATTTACCTCTTCTTTTAAAAAAAGCTTATCCACACCATCCACCATTTCTTTTACCAAATACTCATCTTCCATACTTAAAATACATCTCTTCACAAAGAGATAGGATTCCTGTGCTAGAAAATGAGATTTTCATTACATTCTATTTACTTTTTGATAACTATTTCCTTATAATTGTTGCCCAGTGGCAGTTTTTGTTATCTGTAGGGTTTTTTTATACATATATCAAAAGTCACACTCTAGTTTCATAAAATAATTCATTGCTCTAGCAAGTCTTATATTTCCATTACCTGGAATAATCAAATAAACCATTTACAGTGAGAAAAAATGTACTTATTTGAGGGCAATTGGCAACACATAGATGTTTCTTTTCAAGCAGTATTAGTATTATCCCTGAACAATAACTGTGATTTAAAGGTTTTTGTTTATGTTTCAATATTTATTCATATTTTCTTTAAAAATGGCCATATTATTTTTCTAGTGTTCTATGTCTGTTAAATGCTTACTGGAATCAAGACATTTGCAGTCTAAATGCTCCCTTTGACAAGTTTTTTTCTCCCCAATTTCATATAGTTTCACAGTGAAAGACTATGTAATCTATAAAAAGATGTGATTTTAATCTTGGCAGAATTTAAGATACCTAGAGTCTGTTTTTATGGCAATAATTGTTCCACTATGATTTCTCTACTTAATCCATTTGTCTTAGTGAAAATGACAGCTACTTTCAGTTTCCTTCAGCAGAGACAAAAATGGTTTCTGAAGTTTAAAATGTTCATCTTCTCCCCAAGATAAACTTTCCACTGATCAAAGATTATTTCAAACTCAGGTTTTTGTTTACTATAAATTACTTAGTAAATCTAAATGTCAGAACTATTGTGATTTAGAACTATAATCTCATTAATTTATTTCCTGGTGCAGTGTTCCTATGGTCTTTTAAATGGAGAGCCAGATGATGATCTGTGGTAATCAGGATGTCACTTTTGAACACAGAAAAACTAACAGATTATATAATAGAAAATTGAATATCACTTTAAAAACTGCTCATACAGACTTAGATTTTATACTTAAGCTGAACGGTGAAATAAATAAAAAAGAAAAATTCCACTGTACACCATCTTATATACTTAGCATGCTTCAGGATTGTTATCTAGCACCAAATAAGCCTTTGGTGTGTGGAGTTTCCTGATGATTTTTTAACAGGATGTGTGCCCCCAGGTACATTTCATCACATAATCTTTATTGCTCTGTAAGGTCAGCAAAGCTGAAATAAATGCTGATTCAGGAACTTTTAAAAGTTTCGAGGAAACTCTGATGATAGATTCAAAAATTCAATTTATTAATCTGCCTTTCTTATACTAGTCAGTATCAAAGATTAGATATTGAATTCATGTTCTTAATAGTAACCTGGAGTAATGTCATATTAAACAAATAGGCCTATTTCCAATTTTCATACACTGATATAATTTATTTTCTTTTATTTTGGCTTTCCAAAAATGTGATATGAAGCTCAATGTAGAAAGCTAATTAGCTAATCCACCACTACACATATTCCTGAACCACTTTCATGGCAGGGCAAGTGGAAGGCCATTGGTGATGTCTGAATGCATACATACAGTAGAAAAGTAAGATCATCAATAAATTCAAAGGGGATTATTTTTTATTCTTATTGAACTCATCAGTTCCTATTTCTCGCTCCTCAACATCAGAAAATGTATCCATTCTTACTGTCTCAATACTCATCTTTTACATAGGTGACAGCTAACCCTCTCATCAATCTCCAGTGAAATAGTTCTACTTAGCTAAAAAGAATACCCAATTAGATGTCTTATCACTTCAACTTGACATGTCTAATAATTGAATTTACCTTTTTCCACAATGGAAATAGTTTCCTATTGCTGTCAGGGTTACCACCAGCATTAGTTAGCCTAAAAAGCCAATCAGAGAATCTTTCCTCCTCTCAATCCTGATGTGTAACCTGTCTCAAAGTGAAGTCAATGGTACCATCAGTGACATACTTATCCAAATTTTTAACATCCTGCTCATCTTTTAAGATTGAGATAAAATCTCAGCTTTTTTTTTTTTTGAGATGCTGAACTCTAATAAGGGAGGCTGGTGAACTCCAAATACCACACTGGTAGAATTTGTGCCTAATTTTAAAAAAAAGGTAATATAGTATAAAGTTTTCTGGAAAATAACATAAATGTTTGTGTAAGGGGAAGGAAATAGAGAAATCATATTCATTAGGGATTGAGCTCAATTTATATGTATTTTTCTCTCTGAAGCCTAAAATTTAAATAGTTCATTATCCAACTGCTGTTGAGAAAAAAATTTTAAAACATTTTTTAGGTGCCCTTTGCACATTTGAGTGATTATATCACATCTGAACATCTATTTTCCTTTCAAAACACACTTTATTCATTGTAAAACTGGGAAACTTTGTATTTTCTTGTCTCCTAATAAGCTTACCTGTGTTATACCTCCATCTTGTCTGAAAGGAAGCTTTGAAAACCTTCCACTGTTCTCTAGATGATGGTACTTCCTAAACTTATAAAAATTGCAATTTAGGATCACAGTTGTGATTTGATATATGCTCCACAGGAGTTTTAGTGAAGTGGTTATTTTGCCTTGGTTATGAAGTTAATTGATAACCCCTCCCAACTTAACCCTGTATTTTTAGCAAATTCAGCTACTAGATCCATTTGATAAGACTATTAGGAGACTTTTTCTTTGAAAGAAAAATTAACAAAAAAAGATAAGCACTTTGTTAGTAGATGAGCCAAGGCAAAATTCTTTGCATGTCAAAATAAAATGCATATTTAAGACAACTGTCACTAAGTTCATTTACCAACAAAATGATTTTCTGTTTTTTAAATCAATTTTGGGGCTTTCGTACTAAAGTATAATTTGCCCCATGAATATAAATTACTTTTCAAATATTCACTAATGTAAAAAAGCACAGGTGAATATTTTATTTATTGCTTGAGGGTAATGGTGTTTAACACAAGATACCAAAAGAGAAAACCATAATAGATTTGTTATTATGACTACAAAAAATATCAAAATATGTACAAACAAAAAACTCATAATAATGTTAAAAGTCAATCAGGAAAATAGAAAAAGAAAAGCTAGAGAAGAGGTTAATATCCTTGCTACAAAATAACTTCTTACATACATCAATGAAGAGAAGAGGGAAATGACAGTAAAAATATGTATAGAGCCATACAGATGGCCAACAGACATATGAAAAAATGTTCAACCTCACTAATTATTAGAGAAAAACAAACAAAAACCACAATGAAATACCACCGCACTCTGGTCAGAATGGCTATCATCAATAAATCAACAAACAACAAGTGCTGGCGAGGTGGTGGCAAAAAGGGAACCCTGCTGCACTGTTGGTGGGACTGCAGATTGGTGCAGCCACTGTGGAAATCAGTATGGAGATATCTCAAAAAATTGGAGGGCCGGCCGAGTGGCGCGATGGTTAAGAACTCGCTTGGGATGCCAGAGGGCCCCGGTTCGGATCCCACATATGAGGGCCAGTGACACTGCCCTCTACAGCTAAGATGCTGAACAACAGCTCAACCTGGAGCTGGGCTGCCCTGAGTCGTTGGCGACGGCGTAGGCTGCAGTCCCTGTGGCAGTGGGTTGCCATGGGCTACCGTGTGTAGCCAGCAGCCAGCGTGAGCGGCCAGCAGCCGCAGTGAGCGGCCGTCCAGAAGCCGGCGACTGATCTGCCTCGCCAGGGAAGAGCGCAATGATGGTGCCAACTTGGGCCAGTGAAGCAGTGTCCTCCACAACTAGATTGAAGAACAAAAAACGACAGCAACTTGTCTGTTCCCCTTCCCCTAATTCCCCAGTACTGTTCCCATCCCCCCAATTACCCAATAAAAATCTAAAAAAATAAAAAATAAAAATAAAAAAATTGGAAATGGAACTGCCTTATGACCCAACAATTCCGCTCTTAGGTATCTATCCAGAGAAACCCAATAGACTAAATAAAAAAAGTATATGCACCCCTATGTTCATTGCAGCATTATTTACAACAGCCAAGACTTGGAAACAACCAAAATGCCCATCAGTAGACAACTGGATTAAGAAACTGGTACATTTATACAATGGAGTATTACTTCACTATAAAAAAGAATGAAATCGTACCATTTGCAACGATATGGATGGACCTAGAAAACATTATGTTAAGTGAAATAAGTCAGTCAGAGAAAGACAAATACCAAATGATCTCACGTATATGTGGAATCTAAAGAACTGAATAAATGAGCAAAGTAAACAGAAGTAGTCTCAGAGATATAGAGGAAGAACTGATGGTTGCTAGATGGGTGGGGGTTGGGAATGAGGGAGAAGGGGAAGGGATTAGACAGCATAAATTGATAACTATAATATTGCCTCAGGGATAGAAAAGACAGTTTGGGGAATATAATTAATAATGTTGTAAATATTTTGTAGAGTGTCAGATGGATACATGTCTTGTTAGGGAGACCACTTCATGGACGGTGTAGAGGCTTGACCACTGCACTGTACACCTGAAGCTGATAGCTGATGTTGAATAATATTGTATGCCAACTATAATTGAATATATATATATATATATATATATATATATATATATATATATATTCACGGGATGTGGACTATAATGTGGGGAATGGAGTCAATGGAATTGTAATAGATATGTATGATACTGGGGGGGCTGTGTTTGGGGGAGGGAGTTGTCACTATGTGAGTGGTGAAAAGTATAACTATTGCTTTGTTTTGTACACCTGAAACTAATTAAACAAATGAATAGAGCAATTAACATAAAATACATGTAAATTTATTCATTGTATAAATGTTTATTGGACATGTACTATGTGCTAGACACAAATGATCAATATTAATAAATAAAGGTATACAACCTCACCAATTAGCAAATAGATGCAAATAAATATCAAGGTTACTTAGAGGAGGATATATTGATACACTTTTACTAGAGTGCAATTGGTAAATTGTATCAAAATTAAAACTGCATATTAATTGATTTCATAGTTTTATTTCTAGGCATTTTATCTCATAAAAGTAATTAGGCAAGTGTATACAGATGTATCCATAAAAAAATGAGAGCGACATGTTTTTTATAACATTGTTTTTTAAGACTCTAGGTGCCCACGTCCAAGATGGTGAATTTGGCAAATGCTGTGCCTACTGCACCCTAGGATCACACCAAAATTAGAAAAAGAAATTATAGAACAATAGACCTCAAGAATTAGCTGAAGACTCGCTGAACAGAACCCTTATAACTAAGGGTATAAAGAGGAGGCAACTTTGAGACTGGTAGGAGGGTAGGAGACGTGGAGTGAGCTGACCCCAAGACCACGGATGGTGGTTGAATGCCAAGAGGGACACCTAAGTTGTGAAGGCTCCCCTCTGAAGAGAGAGGCGTCCCAGCCACATGCCAGATTCCCCAGCCCAGGGTTCCTGTTCCCGGAAGAGGAGTACTCACAACATCTGGAAGTGAAAATAAACAGGCACTCTGTCAGCCCATCCCAGTGAGATGGAAGGTCACTGGAAACCCAGATGCCCTTTGTAGAGCCCACATGCAGACTCACTTGCTTATGGACACTCACCTGGTCTCTGGTGGAGGAGTGGCAGCTTGGGAGGCCCAGGAACTTGTGATGAAGGACTGTGTTGTGTGGCTTTGGGGCAGGTGCCATTGTTGTCCCTGTGTGGGGCCTGACACACCATAAGTGTGGCCTACAGGAGGGTGCCATCTTTTCAGTGTTAATTCTTCCCCCATAAGGTCAAATCTGCAACCATATTGGTCTTGTGTAATCCATGCATGTGCACCACATTGCTGATGCCCTGAGTCCCTGTCCCCCACATAGCTAATACTACATTGCCTGAGACACTGTTGACTATTGGGCTGCTAGCCCCACCCCACAAGCTTCGGAAGCCCTTTTACAGTGGCAATGGCCCACTGAATGGGCAATGGCCCATTTCCACCAGGAAATGTTTGTGGGTAAGCAGGGGCCCAAGACCTGTGCTGCAATGCCTTTTGGGCACCTCTCAAGAACCTGCAGACTTGAAACAGGTTGTAGCTAGCCATGGTGTTCTTGGGGTGTTTTTGTGGGGTCGTAGGGAGCCCAGCACTGGTTCAGGAACCAAGGCTGCATTGACTTTGTAGAAACCACTGACTACACACCTTAGCTCCCTGGAACCCTGCCCCACCTACCTGGAGCTGCATTGTTGGGGCACTCTGGGTGCTTGGGTGGCCAGCCCTACTACACAAGCTGTGGCTGACTTTTGCAGCAGCAAATTACCTGGAGAGATTTTGCTAATGGACAGTGATCCAAAACTTGCACCAGCCTCTCTTGGGAAGCTCTAGGGGATTTGCAAGCCTGAAGCAAGCAGAGGGTGACAACAGTATTCTCAGAGCACTGTGTGAAGTGGTCACAGGCTGAGCATTGGCATAAGAATTGAATCTACATTAACTTTGTAAAAGCCATCAGTCATGTCTTGTATCTACCTGGGACTCTGCCAGGTCCAGCTAATGCTACAAAGCCAAGGTCACTCTTACCACCAGGTCAAACAGCCTGGCCCAGGCACCTAAGGAGACTCTCTCAATTGCTGGGCCTATGGGCAGCCAGCAAGTAGCAATAGGCCTAGAAGGCTCTGGGCCTTTTGCTAAACTACCTCAGGCTCAGTACTGGTGGGTCAGTTCACAAGGAGGCCAGCCCCACATGGCTCCAGGTCCAGCATAGGCAGCAGCCAACCACATAAAGTTTTGTGACTCCTATCAGGTATCCATAGGCCAATAACAGGCAAAGCTGAAATTGGCCTGCACAAGAATCATCCCAAGAGACACCAGAAATAACACACTCAGAGGCCACCTTCAGACCACACCAGAACACTACCTGGTAAGCCACACAGGTGACATACCCAAAGGGGAGTCTCAAAAAAAACAAGAACCCATGAGGGTGAGTCTTCCACTGAGGGGTCAGTCCCCACACAGCAGTTCATACACTGTGGGAATAGTCAATCCTCACAGTAAGTTAGCCTGGGAGTATTTCCAACCAACTGATATGCCAAAAACAATCAAAGCTCAACTACAACAGGAGAACACACACAATGCACTTAAGGGAAACAAGAACAGGATATCAGTGAGACTGCACCATTGGATCACACAGGACACTATGTAAGGCCACCCAGCAATGATTGAGAAACATAGGAGATCTACCTAATACATAGAAGTAAACGTAAACACAGAGAGGCACTCAGAATGAGGATACAAAGAAACATGTCCTAAATAAAAGAACAGGAGAAACCTCCAGAAATAGAACTAAATGAAATAGAGGCAACCAAACTACCAGAGACAGAGTTTAAAACATTGATTATAAGAATGCTTAAGGAACTTAGTGAGAATTTCAGCAAAGAGATAGCAAGCACAAAGAAGGATATAGAAACCATAAAAAAGAACCAGTCAGAAATAAAGAATACAATAACTGAAATGAATACACTAGAAGGAATCAATAGCAGATTAGATGAAGCAAAAGATCACATCAGTGATTTAGAAAACTAGGTAGCAGAAAACACCCCATCAGAACAACAAAAAGAAAAAAGAATGAAAAAAAAGATATTTGAGGGGATCTGTGAGACAACATCTAACGTAACAACATTCACATCATAGGAGTACCAGAAAGAGAAAAGAATGAACAAAGTATTTAGAACCTATTTGAAGAAACTGAAAACATCCCTAACCTGGTGAGGGAAGTAGACATGCATGCCTAGGAAGCACAGAGAGTCCCAAAAAAGATGAACCCAAACAGGCCCAACAAAGACACATCATAATTAAAATGGCAAAGATTCAAGACAAAGACAGAATCCCAAAAGCAGAAGGAGAATGACAACTAGTACTTACAAGGGAGCTCCCATAAGACTATCAACTGATATCTCAACAGAAGTTTTGCAGGCCAGAAGGGAGTGGTTGAAAATATTCAAACTGATGAAAAACAAGGGCTTTTAACCAAGACACACTACCCAGTAAAGCTACCATTAAAAATTAAAGGAGAGATAAACAGGGTCGGGGAGTGGCTCAGTTGGTTAAGAGCTCGCTCAAGAGTGCAAGCTCTGAACAACAGCAGTTCAATGCCCAGCCCGAGCTGAGCTGCCGCTGAGCTGCCAACAGGTGGCAGGATGGCTCAGCTAAAAAAAAAAATTGAAGGAGATAAACAGCTTCCCAGATTAAAAAAAAAAAAGCTAAAGGAATCCATTACCACAAAACCAGTATTGCAAGAAATGTTAAAAGCACTTCTTTAACCAGAAGAAAGGAGAAAACAAACAATGAAAGATCAAAAATATAAATATAAAATGGCAATAACTATGTACATATCAATAATCACTTTAAATGTAAATGGGTTATTTGCTCCAATCAAAAAATAGGGTAGCTGAATAGATAAAAAAACAAGATCGAAGCACATGAGACCCACCTCAAAACAAAAAAGAAAAAAAGAAAAACAAAACAAAACAAAAAACAAAAAAAGCTGACACACCTCAGATTGACAAACACACACAGACTGAATGCAAATTGATGGAAATAGAATATTGCACACAAAAGGAAATGAGAAAAAACTGGAGTAGCAATAATTATATCAGACAAAATAGACTTTTTTTATTAGTTTCGGGTGTACAAAACATGTAATAGACATTTACACCCCTCACAAAGTGATAACTCCCATACCCCAACCTACTACCCCTCTGACATTGTATATAGCTGTTACAATCCCATTGACTCTATTCCTTATGCTGTATTCCACATCCTTGACTATACACATATTAAATTATAGTTTGTACAATGGAGTATTACTTGGCCATAAAGAAGAATGAAATATTACCATTTCAATGATGTGGATGGACCTAAAGAATATTATGCTAAGTGAAATAGGTCAAACAGCGAAAGATAAATACCATATGATCTCATTTATATGTGGAATCTAAAGAACAGAATAAATGAGACAAAATAATCATTAAAATGAATACTACAATAAGGGACAAAGAAGGACATTATATAATAATAAAGGGATTGATCCAACAAGAGGCCATCACCCTAGTAAACATTTATGAACCTAGCATAGGAGCACCTAAATACCAGGGGTACAAAAAAATTTATACAATTGAACAATTTGGTCAATATTGCTCAAGCAGTAGTTCGCCATAATCACAAGTGTCTAGACACTGATAGTACCCACTTTGAGCACCTCTTGTAATTGCAGAAGCCAAACATGACTTGTATACATCTTTTGTTATTGGTATACATTGAGTATTAGAATTTTGATAGTTTTTTCCTTTCTTGAAATGTGTATACAGGTTTTGGCATGCTCTGTATATAAAGCAATTATTGGCTGACATAACGGCAGAGATCAACAGTAACACAATCATAGTAGGGGAATTAACACCCCACTGAAACCAATGGACAGATCTTCCAGACAGAAAATCAACACAAAAACAGCGGCCTTAAATGACACATTGGCTAGATGGATTTAATTGATATTTTTAGAGCATTTCACCCCAAAGCAACAGAATATAAATACTTTTCAAGAGTGCATAGAACATTTGCCAAAGGAGACCACATGTTAGGCCACAAAACAAGTTTCAATAAATGAGGAAAATTCTTGGCAATGTAGACCTACCTAAAGAAACAAGAAAAATCTCAAATCAACAGTCTATCTTTACACCTAAAGGAATGGGGAAAAGAACATGAAACAAAGCCCAAAATGAGTACAAGAAAGGAAATAATGAAGATCAGAGTGGAAATAAAAACCATTGAGACTAAAATAAAATAGTAGAAAAGATCAATGGAACCAAGAACTGGTTTTCGAAAACATAAACAAAACTGACAATCCTTTAACCAGACACATCAAGAAAAAAAAAGAGGGGGGCCCAAATAAATAAAATCAGAAATGAGAGAAGAGAAATAACAACCAACACTACAGAAATATACAACCCACCCCCCAATATTTAAGAAAATACTATGAGCAACTCTACACCAATAAATTGGACAATCTTGAAGAAATGGATAAATTCCTAGAAGCATACAATCTTCCTTGGATGAATGAAGAAGAAACAGAAAATCTGAACTGACCGATTACTTAAAAAAAAAAAAAGGCAGAAATCAGCAGATTCCCAACTAACAGATCCAGGAGTAAATGGATTCACAGGTGAATTTTATTAAAAATTCGAAAAGGAATTAACACCTATAATCCTCAAACTATTCCAAAAAATCAAAGAGAAGGGAAGGCTCCAAAGTTCATTTTTTTTAATTGGGGAATTAGGGAGGGGACCAGCCAAGTTGTTCTTCAATCTTAGTTGTGGAGGGCCCCAGTCACCATCTGGCTGGCTGTCAGCAGCTTGTGGCCTCTAAACTCAAGGTGCTGTGTTACAATCTTAGTTGCGGGTGGGCGTAGCCACCATCCAATGTGGGAGTTGAACCAGCAGCCTTGTTGTTAAGAGTGCACGCTCTATCCACTGAGCCATCTGGGTGCAGCTCAGCTCAAGGTGCCAAGTTCAGTCTCAGTTGCGGGCGGGTGTAGCCCACCATCAAACAGGCAGTCTTGTTGTTAGGAGCACGTGCTCTCACCAGCTGAGCCATCCTGCCACCTATTAGCAGCTCAGCTCGGGCACAGCATCACTGGCCCATGTGGGAATCAAACTGGTGGCCCTGTTGCTCAGAGCTCGCCCTCTTAAGTTAACTCTTAATCAACTCAGCCACTCGGCAGGCACTCCCAAGCTCATTTTATGAGGACACTTTTACCCTGATTCTAAAACCAGTCAAAGACAATACAAAATTTAGAAAAAAGAAGAAGGAAAAGAAAACTATATATATAACCCCAATGAACATAGAGAATCCAAAAATTCTCGACAAATTATGAGCAAACCAAATTCAGCAATACATTAAAAAGATTATACACCATAATCAATTTGGATTCATTTCTGGTATGCAAGGTTGGTTCAATATCTGCAAATGAATTAACATAATACACCACATAAATAAAAGAAAAATAAAAACCATATGTTCATATTGAAAGATACAGAAAGAGCATTTGCCAAATTCCAGCATGCATTTATGATAAAAACTCTCAGCAAAGATGGAAAAAAAGGAAAATATCTCAACCTAATAAAGACCATTTAAGACACACCCACAGCTATTATAATAAATGGGGAAAAGCTAAAAGCATTCTCCTTAAGATCAGGAACAAGACAAGCATGTCCACGTCACCACTTTTGCTCAACATATGTGTATAATATGATATCAGGTAGCATGATACCTCCAGCTTTGTTCTTTTTTTCTCAGGATTGTTGTGGCTATTTGGGGTCTTTTATGATTTATGATTCCATATAAATTTTAGGATTATTTGTTCCTGTTCTGTGAAAAATGTCATTCGTATTTTAATAGGGATTACATTGAATCTATATATGGCTTTGGTAGTATGGACATTTTAACTATATTAATTTTTCCTATCCATGAATATGCTCTAGAAGTTCGGACAATTAAATGCATGAAATTGTTGCAATAATGTTGCTAACCTTTTTTGGTATCAGAAGGATTACTCATTATGAATTTGTACCAACTGGACAAACAGCTAACCAAGTTTATTATCTGAAAGTGCTGAAAAGGCTGCATGAAAAAGTTAGACAACCTGAACCTTTCACCAACAATTCATGGCTCTTGCATTACAACAATGCACCACCAGCTCACACGACACTGTGAGGGGGTTGTTAGCCAGTAAACAAATAACTGTATAGGAACACCCTTTCTACTCACCTGATCTGGCCCCCAATGACTTCTTTCTTTACCTGAAGATAAAGGAAATATTGAAAGGAAGACATTTTGTTGATATTCAGGACACCAAGGATAATACTACTATAGTTCTAATGGCCATCCCAGAAAAAGAGTTCCAAAATTGCTTTGAAGGGTGGACTAAGAACTGGCATCAGTGCATAGCTTCCCAAGGGGAGTACTTCAAAGGTGACTATAGTGATATTCAGCAATGAGGTATGTAGTATTTTTTCTAGGATGAGTTCGTGAACTTAATTGTCCGTCATCATATGTGGTGCTTCATAGACCAAAACGTCATTATGTGGTACATGACTGTAATGGTTACCAGGGGCTAGAGGGAGGGGGAATTGGAAAATTGTTGTTTAATGAGTACAAAGTTTCAATTTTGAAAGGTGAAAAAGGTCTGGAGAAGGATTGTAGTGATAGTTTCATGACAATGTCCTAATGCCACTGAATTGAACACTTAAAAATGGTTACATTTTATGTTACATGTATTTTATTACCATAAAATAATTGATGCTATAGGAAGAAAGCATCATTTAATATGGTAAGGTCTAGAAGAAGATCAAAAAAATAACCAAGTGAAATTGCTTTGGAATGAAGGATATATGAATAAGGACAGGGAAAAAAAGGCAAAAATTAACAAAGCAAGAATTTGTGTGAAGAAAATTAGTAGGCAAGGGAGGTTACATCAATCATATTATATGTAAAAGAGAAGTTATCTGTTGAGTGTGGGGAAGCAGGGATGGAAGTTGGATTTGCACTTGGAAAAAGGACTGCTGTACACATGTTTTAGAAGAAATTCTCTAAATAATTTATAAATACATAGATATGTATATTTTTGTTGCTTTTCCTTAGCACAATTCAACAGTGACATGGTATGGATAATTTATCAAAACCCAGTAGGAGCATTTTACATAATTTATTTTGAAAATCTGAACAAGACTGTGCAAAAAATTAGGTTGTCTTTCAATAACCCAATACTCCAGCAGAGGGGCATCTTGAGTTAAAAATTAACACAGCAGCATTGTAAGAAAAAGAAGGAGGAAGTTATTTTCTTTCATTCACCTGCCAGTATTATATAACAATGACAGAAATTACATTTTTATTAAATATCTTAATATGGTTTATGGCCATTTATGCTTTTTCCCAAAAAAATATAGGTAGAATTAACCCTTGGAATGTACCAGCTACATCAGTAAGATTTTTGGCACTTGGATATAAAATGTCTTAATTTTTCTGTTTAGGTATAACATATGTTATATTTAATGTTGCCCACCTCTTTTGTTTTTTCCTTCCATTTTATACAATTTATGCCTTTTTTTTCTTATAAGCCGTCCCAAATTAAACAAATGGAAGCATTTGATAACACATGACATATTGATACCTTTGTCCTTCTCAATACCATCATTCACCTTTTAATAGTTTTATATTTTATTGAAAAAAATCTTGCCATATAGAAATAAAAGTTTTAAATTAGTGTTTTCCCCATTTTGCGATACTGGTTGTACTATTTTATTAGCAGTTTTATTATTAAAAGTAGGTTTTTAGTGATTCTTTCAATAGATATTATATGAATGAATAAACTACAATGGTTAACCTGTTAGAGTAGTGTTTCTAACGGTAAAATGCTTTATATAATAACCAAATTACAAGATAAAAATAATAAAATTAAATTATACAGCTTCTCATAGCTTTGGTTTAGACAACATATATGATAATTAACATTTTCAGATTTGATCATTGCCACAACCGTTTACCCAGCCTTCAGATATTATTTGTTTAATTCAGGAAATATATGTTGAGTTATTATTATCCTTCAGTCACCTATGTTTTAGGTTCTGGGGATACAGCTATTTAAAAAATAGACAAAACTTCCTGTTCCCATAAAGCTTACATTGTTTTGATTGTGTCCCTCAAAAGAATCCAGAATTGTCACTGTCACGTGGTTCTGGAAGTGAGAATAAAGAGGAAAAATTAGAAAGCATTTGTTCAATTTATTTCACAATCAAACGAGATCCCTTCTCTCACTGTGCACTCATTCTCCGGCAGCAGGAGACTGGAGGTTTACATTTTAGAGAAGGAAAACTGAGTTTCTTTGGACTAGAATGGTGCAAAGGTGGAAATCAAGGTGAGGTTAGTGTATTGAAAACAGAAAAAATGAGTGAAAGCTTATATACCCACCTACAGAATACTGACACCCAAGCCTATGTTCTTTAAGCAAAAGACTGGGAGAGACTTATTTTAGAAATCTGATGACCCCAAAAGAAAACACTTAAAGATAATAATGGCAGGTGGTTCCCCAGCCAAATGCCCTTATAAGGAAGCTCACACTTGACGAAATACTGTTGAGGTAAAGTTGAGTAAATCTCCTAATAACTTGAGCAAAATGACAATGAAGTAATACAAAAGGAAACATAAAACTAGAAGTCTGCTCTACAAGGGTCAACATTTGAGAAAAAGGAATTCCAGAAAAAGAGGACATGAAAAAAATGAAGACTTAGAAATTATCAAAGAAACACTTGAAGAAAAACGTCCCAGAACTTAATGAAGAACTTAAATTTCAAAATTGAAAGTCTTACTGAGTAACCAGCAAAATGAATGATGATGGTTTCACACAAAGAACCATAACCATAAAATTTCTGAACACTGGGGACAAAGAGATCTTGACTGCATTCAGAGAGAGAGAAGAGAGAGAGAGAGAGAGAGAGAGAGAGAGAGAGAGAGAGAGAGAGAAGAATTAAATTAGTCACAAAATTTTAAGAACCAGAATACTTGATTATCAACAGTAACACTTTATTTTTTAAGCTGAGCCATCCTGCCACCTGTTGTCAGCTCAGCAGCTACTCAGCTCAGGCCGGGACTCGAACTGCTGTTGCTCAGAGCTCAAACTCTTGAGCGAGCTCTTAACCAACTGAGCCACTCAGCCGGCCCTGACAGTAACACTTTAAAGTAGATAAAAATGGAGTAATGCCTTCAAAATGCTCAGGGGGAAACTATTTCCTACCTAGAATTTTATATATGGCTAAATTATCAATTAAGCAAGAGTAAGATGAAGGCATTTTGAGACATGCAAGTTCCTAAATAATTTTTCCTTTCATGCACTCATTTTCCCTTTTGTTAGAGGACATGCTCTACCAAAACAAGGAAGTATACATAGAAAGGGAAAAAAAAAAGGATCTAGAAAGCAAGGGATCCAACACACACACAAAAAGCAAAAAGAAGCCTCAGGATGATGGTGAAACATTTCAAGAAAGAGTTGTGCAGTAGAAATAGCTATCAAACCATCCAGACTGGAGAAGGCAGGTGACTACAAGTACTATCTCTTCTAGAAGAAGAAATAGATTATATCCAAATGTAGTCAAACACATTGAGAGGACACAGGTAGTATTCAATTTGCAGATAAAATTATTACAGAAAACCAAGCTAACTGACAAAAAAAAAAGCCCATCAGATAACTATCTTAAGAACTTCAGGTGAAAAAAGTACAAGTAAGTAAAAGTAATCATTGTGTATTAAATGACTCATTTGTAAATAGAAATAATCATAATACTATAAACACTAAATAGTAATTTAACCAAAATTAATGTGTCAATTGTGGTGAGGGTAGACAGGAAGTGTTCTTGTGCAGGTAATGTGATCTGTGGGATTTTTCACATAAGGACATCAATAGGCCATGCCTAGCATTGGAAAAATCAAGAAAAATCTACTAGCTCTATAGTCATGTTATTTAGAGCTATAGAAATGTTAAAAATGTCAGTTACAATAGTTGATAACATTTGCTTCAGTGGAGCTTAGAGATGTGGAGGACTTGGGCAATTTTAGGATAAGTAGATGATAGATGATAGATAGATAGATAGATAGATAGATAGATAGATAGATAGATAGATAGATAGATAGATAGATGTTAGATAGATAAAACAAGCTCTGCTAAACATTATATATGTACAACTTCAATAAAAATAAAATAACTTTTTAAAAATGAGTCAATCAGGCATGTAGACACACAGTGGCCTAGTAAAGATTGTGAATTTAGCTTTTCATAAAGATTATTAATGCTTTCTTATGATGTTCACAAAATCTATAATAGCACCTAAAGGTTTATACATGAAGGAGGGTCTCTATATAAGCTGCGTCTTCTACAGAAGAGGAGAACAAGGGTGCTTGTTTTTCATAATATCGAAAAAAGAGTTGGATACATATCCATTAAATACTACTGATAGAATCTTGAGATTGGAAATGGCCACATATATCATTTAGTTTAAATTCATTAACTTGACAAATATTGTCTGTACTGCGCTTTCAAGTATTGTGTTAGATACTGGAGATTCAGAAATTAAATGAGATAAGGTCATAGCCTTTAATGAGCTTAAGGTCTAGTTCAGTGGTTCCCTGCTCCTTTACCTTTTTTTTGGGGGGGGGGTAGGAGATTTAAGAAATATAGATAAATTACCAAGCATAACATAACAGCACTCGTATGCCACTACATGTTTTAAAACTGTTAACATTTTGTTTTATTTGCTTCCAATCTTTTCTATTATAAGTATACTTTATCAAAAAACTCAGGTAATATAACATTAAATAATAATGATAACAGGTATTTATAAGCTACTTATTTTCTGCAAGCAAAATTCTGAGGTGGTTTCCACACAGTAAATTATGTAATCTTTACAACAAACTCATGAGGCCAACACTATAATTATGACCACTTAACAACTGAGGAATGTGAGGCACAGAGAAGTTAATAGCTTGTCCAAGGCCACATGCTTAGAAAGAGGTAGGTGCTTGAGATGAAAATTAAGAAGTTTGTTTCCAGTGTCTAGGCTTGCAACTTTAATCTGCATTGACTCCCAATATATATGCATGATGTATGTACACATTGTCATTTCAATAAAATTAAGGGAAATAATTAAAGCACCTTTAATTATAACCCACAGGCCCATTTTTATTTCTACTTCTTTGGAGTCAAACACTATCATGAGTTTATTGTGTATCCTTCCATCCCAGTTTTTATATTTGTATGTATATGTATCTATAAACAGTATGTAATAGTATTTTACTTTGTCAATTTATATAAATGATACACTAAACTTATGTATTTTCTAAAATTTATTATTTTCATTTATATGATCTTTCTGAAATCTATCCATGTTGATATATATATATATATATATATATATATATCCTTTCCCCCATTTGTTGGCATTTAGGTTGTTTCTTTTTATTCTAATACATGCTTCCTTGTTCTCAAATGTGTGCTGGTAGTGTATGTATAGTTAGTGAAAACCATTTAGGTAAAGTGATTGATACAGAACCCAAATTGTAGTGAGCTAGAAGGTGGAGGTGAAGAAATAGAATTATATAGTACAGACAAGACCCCCAATAAGTGTGAATATGAAGTGAAGAGAAGGAGAGAGAATTAGGATGAGAGCTAGACAGAGGTGTGGATCAAATATGAAATTTATTTCTAAATGAGAGAGACTTGAGCATGTTTTGAATGTCAGTAAGAGGGACCCACTTGAAAAGGAATGGTTGAATATACAGAGGGTACCAAAAAAATGTATACACATTTTTTTAAAGATGTTTTTATTGGGAACCATCCAAGTTGTTATTCTTCAGTCTTCGTTGTGGAGGGTGCCAGTCGCCATCTGGCTTCCTATCGGCAGTTTGTGGCCTCTAAGCTCAAGGTGCTGTGTTCAATCTTAGTTGTGGGTGGGCGTAGACATCACCCCATGTGGGAGTTGAACCAGCAGCCTTGTTGTTAAGAGCACATGCTCTATCCACTGAGCCATCTGGGCAGCAGCTCAGCTCAAGATGCCAAGTTCAGTCTTAGTTGCAGGTGGGCATAGCCCACCATCAAACAGGCAATCTTGTTGTTACACCAGCTGAGACATCCTGCCACATGTTGGCAGCTCAGCGACAGCTCAGCTTGGGCACAGCGTCACTGGCCTATGTGGGAATCGAACTGGCGGCCCTGTTGCTCAGAGCTCGTGCTCTTAAGCCAACTCTTAACCAACTGAGCCTATCGGCCGGCCCTGTATACACATTTTAAGAAAGGAAAAATCTGTATTAAAATTGTAATACTCAATATATACTGATAATAAAAGATGAATACAAGTCATGTGTATACATTTTTTGGCACCCCAGTATAGGGAAACTATTCATTGTGAAAAACTGATAAGGAATAAGATTCAAAGTACAGAGGCCTTGGAGGGAAGAAGTGATGCCTCACATAACATAAATGTAGGGAAGAGAAGAGTATAGTTTCAGATATTAGAATTAGTAGCAGGAGACAAAAGGGTGATTTTAATTATTTTTTGTGAAGTGGAAGATAAACAGCACATGAAGGGAGAGAGGAAAAGAGTCACAGATTTGAAAATTAAGGAAATTTGTTGTATTAAATACCTGATATTAAGGGAAAGATGATTGCCAGGCACATTCTAAACTTACTTGTATGTATGATCTCGTTTAATTTTCACAAGGACACATAGAGGTAGGTACTATTACTATCCCTACATTATAGATGAGGAAACTAAGTCAAAATAACTTCCTTAAGTTTATGCAGATTGTAAAGGGTAAATTTGAGATTTAAACGCAGGCCCTGGAAACCATCCCCTTTTCATCTATACTATATTGCCTCTCAAAATAGACGAGGACCATATAGGAGACATAGAAAATTTTGTCTTGTTCACTTCTTTGCTGCACATGTACCAGACTCTCAGCATGATAGTTTTCATTAACAATTATTTCAAAAATCAATGACATAATACATGGTATTCAAGCCTATGTTACCCTACCCCCACATACACAAAACTTTAATGAGAACAAAAATGAACTTAAAACATTTAAGAACCATGACTGTTTCTCACTGTGGACCAGAAGTCATAATCCACTCTCAAATTGTGTGATCCTTCAGCTATGGATATTTGTGATTAGATGTTAAATGGTATAGTTATATTCTCTTCACAAATTTTAGGAAAACAACATAGGGTGGTGATTATGAGCTGGAATGGAGCCAGATTCCATCCATGTTTTAATCCTAGCTCTGCTACTTATTAGCTCTGTGACCTTGGTCAAGATACTTAGTCTTTCTGTACCTAAAAATTTCCACATGTAAAAAGAATAATAATCTTCCTTATTTAATAGGGTTATTATGAAATTTAATATAATTTGTACAGTGCTTAAAAGAGTTTTGGCACATAGTATAAACGATGTGTTTTTAAGTAAATAAATATTACTAATAGTTATTGAGCATCCACAGATACTAAGTACATTCACAAGCATTAAAATCCCCATAATATTCCTGAAAAGCAATTGTTAGCGACACTTTATCTCAGCTAATTTATTTATCTTATTCAAAATGACAAAGTTAATAGGAGATAAAGATACTAAGTAGAATTAAATATAAAATTATCTGACTATACATTCAATACTTTATTTTTTCCAAACATAGAGCTGTTTCTTCATTCCTATTGAAATGAGAATGCTGGGCATCAGCGATTTCTCAGCTTAGCAGTGAAACATCATTAGTCAGATAATAGAAAAATGACAAGCAGTAGGATTAGCAGGCTTGCAGAACTGACATACCTAGGTTTTCAGAACAACCGGGTAAGCAGAAATCAGAAGAGAAAGGAGAATATTGACTGATACCTTAGAGTTTCAAAGTCCACAACCATAAAATCCATTGAGCTATTTCCTTACTCATTCTGTTTTATTGTGGAAGCTGCTACAAAAGTGGAAATTGTTTCCAGGTTTGCAATGACTTGATAAAATCTTCAGGAGAGCATGAGTGTGAAAAAATTATTTTGCCTCCTTACCAATGACCCTGTGACCCAATGAAAAAATAAGCATGGAGCTGAAACCCTTCTACTCACGAGACAGACTGGTAAAAAGTTAACATAAATCATTTATGATCAGATAGGTTGTGCTTTAGTAACAAAACCTTATAGTCTTAATGAATTTCAAAAACAGAGGTTTCTTTCATCTGCATGTCATATGTCCATTGCAGGTCAGCTGCTGCTCTGCTCCATGTCATTTTCATTCCAAGACCCAGACTTATGGAGCAGACTCTATAACATTTTTAGCCATTATAGCAGACAGAAGAGAGAGTCAACAAACATTATATTTACTCAAATTTTATTGGCCAAAGCAATTCACACAATCACACTTAAGTTCAATATGATGGTCACAGACTATTTGTGAATAATACAGAGTACCATATCACTCTACTATCACTAGAGTGAAATTTGAGACAGGGTGTTGAGTTAGACGATGAGAAAAATCTTGGCTTGTGGATCCAGCTGAATAGAATTTATGGATCAAAAGCTAGAGAGAGAAAGATTATGCAGTATCCGCACTGGTAACTAAGTATTTCTCTGATTAATATTTCTTTAGGTAATCTTACTCATTTCACTTGGTATGTGACAACATACTACTCTGATTCTCATCCTACTTCTCTAAATACTCTTTTTCTGTCCTTTATAGACTTACACTTTCTCCCCCACAAATATAAATACTCAACTTCCTTTTTTTATTATAGTTCTTTCCATTTTATAACTCTCCTTGTAGTATCTCATCAACTGCTATGGCTTTATGCTGATTATTCACATATCCATCTCTATATACTTGAACTTCATTTTAAGGTATCTACAAGACAGTTATCTATAAGAAAATTATATATTCCACAGGTACCTCAAGCTAAACTTGGACCAAGTCCAACTTCTTTTCACTATTTCTATGATCTACCCTCATTTAATGTCCCTATTGTCACAATTGTGATACAGGTAATCATCTCCTTTTCTAAGTCTAACCCCTGGGCTGCACACCTGAAACTAATATAAAATAATATAGAATGTCAACTCTAATTAAAAAAAATAGTTCTGCCTGCTTTCAATCCATCTTTTTTATTTATTTATTTTTATTAAACTTTATTGGGGTGACAATTGTTAGCAAAGTTAAGTAGATTTTAGGTGTACAATTCTGTAATACATCATCTATACATCACATTGTGTGTTCACCACCCAGAATCAGTTCTCCTTCCATCACCATATATTTGATTCCTTTTACCCTCATCTACCACCTCTCCCTCCTTATAACCTCCCTCTGGTAACCACTAAACTATTGTTTGTGTCTATGAGTTTTGTTTCTTTATTTGCTTCTTGTGCCTTTGTTGCTTTCAGTTTTATATTCCACATATGAGTGAAGTCATATGGTTCTCAACTTTTTCTGTCTGACATATTTTACTTAGCATAATAATCTCAAGATCCATCCATCTTGTTGCAAATAGCAGCATTTCATCTTTTCTTAGGGCTGAGTAATAGTCCATTGTATATATGTACCACATCTTCTTTATCCAATCATCTATCAAAGGACGCTTTGTTTGTTTCCATGTCTTGAATAAGGTAAATAATGTTGCAATGAACATTGGAGTACATACATCCTTATAGGTAAATGTTTTCAGGTTTTTGGAGTAGGTACCCAGGGGAGGGATTGCTGGGTCATATGGTAATTCTATTTTTAATTTTTTGAGGAACCTACACAGTGCCTTCCATAGCAGCTACACCAATCTGCATTCCCAACAACAGTGTATGAGGGTTCCTTTTTCTCCACAGCCTCTCCAACACTTGTTATTATTTGTCTTGTTGATGATGGCCATTCTAACAGGTGTGAGTTGATATCTCATTATGGTTTTGATTTGCATTTCCCTAATAGCTAGTGAAGTTGAGTATTTTTTTCATATGTCTGTTGGCTGTTTGTATGTCTTCTTGGGAGAATTTTCTGTTCATGTCCTCTGCCCATTTTTTTAAATTAAAAATGGGATGACAGTGGTCAACAAAACTACTTAGGTTTGAAGTGCTGGATTGCCTGTGTTTTTGTAGTTGAGTAGTATGAGTTCTTTATATATTTTGGATATTAGCCCATTATTGGAGGTTTTGTTTTCAAATATCTTCTCACATTTGGTTGGTTGCCTCTTTGTTTTGTTGTTGGTTTCTTTTGCTGTGCAAAAGCTTTCTATTGTAGTTTGATATAGTCCCATTCATTTATTTTTGCTTTTACTTGCCTTTCAGATCAAATTCATAAAACCCTCTTTATACCCATAGTCCATAAGTTTGGTACTTATGTTATCTTGTATGCAGCTTATTGTTTTGAGTCTTATGTTTAGGTCTTTGATCCATTTTGAGTTAATTTTTGTTTATGGTGACAAATAGCAGTTAGTTTCATTCTTTTGCATGTGGCTTTCCAATTTTTTTAGTACCATTTATTACAGCCTTTGTTTTAAAATCTATTTTTTCTAATATAAGTATTGTTACCCAAGCTTTTATTTTAAGTTTCATTTTCATGAATAACTTTTCCATTTCTTTGCTTTCAGTCTCTGTGTGTATTTAGATCTAAAGTGAGTCTTTTGTTGGTAGCATATGTAAGGGTCTTGTTTTCTTATCCATTCAGTCATCCTATCCTTTGATTGGAGCATTTGATTCATTTACATTTAAAGTAATTGTTGATGTGTAGTTATTGCCATTTTCTTTTCTTTTTTTTTTTTGTCTTAGAGAAGTCCCTTGAGCCTTCCATGTAATACACATTTGGTGTTGATGAACTCCCTTAGCTCTTTGTTGTCTGGGAAGCTCTTTACCTGTTCTTCAATACTAAATGATAGTTTTCCTGGGTCAAGTAATATTGGTTG
The DNA here is from genome assembly GCF_001890085.2 of Hipposideros armiger. Classification (NCBI taxonomy): domain Eukaryota; kingdom Metazoa; phylum Chordata; class Mammalia; order Chiroptera; family Hipposideridae; genus Hipposideros; species Hipposideros armiger. The sequence continues at coordinate 1,389,127 of NW_017731656.1, forward strand.
TAGGCTCTTGCATTGCATCACTTTTAATATTTTGTGTCAATCCCTTCTGGCCTGCAAAGTTTCTGTTGAGAAATCAGCTGATAGTCTTATGGTAGTTCCCTTGTAGGTAACTAACTGCTTTTCTCTTGCTGCTTTTAAAATTCCCTCTTTGTCTTTAACCTTTATTGTTTTAATTATGATGTGTCTTGGTGTGGGCCTCTTTGGGTTAATCTTATTTGGGACTCTCTGCACTTCCTGGTCTTGTATAATTATTTCCTTCACCAGATTAGGGAAATTGTCCATCATTTCTTCAAATAGATTTCCAATTCCTTGTTGTTTCTCTTCTCATTCTGGTGCCACTATTATGCAAATGTTGGTATGCTTGATGTAGCAAAGGTCCTTTAAACTACCCTCATTGTTTCAGATTCGTTTTTCTTTTTGATGTTCTGATTGGGTGTTCTCTGCTACCTTATCTTCTAAATTGCCAATTTGATCCTCTGCTTCATTTAATCTACTATTGATTCACTCTAATGTATTCTTCATTTCAATAATTGCATTCTTCATTTCAATTATTGCATTCTTTATTTTTGATTGGTTCTTTTTTATGTTCCCTATCTCTTAGTTGAAGTTCTCCCTAAGATCAAAGAGAATCCTATAATCAATATTTTGAGCTCTGCATCTGGAAGATTCTTTGTCTCCATTTTGTTTAGTTTTTTTTTCTGGAGCTTTATTTTGGTTTTTTTTTCAGCCTACGCCATCGCTGGCGACTCATGGCAGCCTAGCTCCAGGTTGAGCTGCTGTTCAGCATCTTAGCTGTAGAAAGCAGTGTCACTGGCCCTCATATGTGGGATCCAAACCAGGGCCCTCTGGTGTCCCAAACCAGTTCTTAACCATCACGCCACTTGGCCAGCCCTGGAACTTTGTTTTTTATTTGGGACATGTTTCTTTGTCTCCCCATTTTGGCTGTCTCACTTTGTTTGTGTCTCAGTATTAGGTAGCCTGCTATGTCTCCTGATCTTAGTACAGTGGCCTTATGTAGTAGGTGCCCTGTGGCACAGTCTCCCTGGTCAACAAAGCTGGGTGCTGCAAGTGTGTTCCTTGTGTGAGTTGTGTGTGCCCTCCTGTTATAGTTTAGCCTTGGTTGCTGTTTGCACATCAATGGGAGGGATTGACCCTAGGGCTGATTGATTGTGAAGACTTGCCATGACTATAGTGGAAGAGCTATTGTGTAGGGGCTGGCCCTATAAAGCTGGATTCAATTTAGCAGGGCTCTTGTGCCTGCTCTGTCTGCCATTATGATGTGTCATCCTTAGAGGCAGCTGGGTGATGCTCCAGCCTAGTCTGAAACTAACCACTGAGATTGCCAGCTCTGGGTCTTCTTGGGAGGTACCTTGCCACAGGCCAAGCTCAGCTACAGCCTGTGTCCTGGCCAGGGCCACCTGGCATGAGCCACAAAGCAATTCATAGATGGCTAGCATCTTTACTGGGCTTGTAGGTGCCTCAAGAGACCAATCCATGAACCAAGGCTGGTTACCGCTATAGCTGGGTGCATAGCTGCTCAACAAGAACTACAGGACATGCTGAAGGCAGAGTCTGCTTGTTTGGGTTTTGTGAACCTTTGAGAGATTTTAGGCATGAACCAATATAGGCAATTTGTATGGAAAAACCACTGGAAGTGGCTTGGGTGTGCTTGAATATTGTGTGAGATGGGGTCTTTGTCAGTAACCAGGGCAAGGTGACAGAATGATTTTAGCCATGCTGATGAAGACTTAGGTATGGTGGCTGCTGGTGTCTGCAAGCCAGGAGGCAAGAGGGCTCAACAAAGAAATAATGGCTCCTCCCAGCTACTCTGTCTAGGAGAAAACGGCTCCTTTAGCACTCGTCATGAAGCCAGACAACTGAGTTTCTCCTTGTATATCCCCAGAGACTTTTGAGCTGCTTTCCCAGCACTGGAGCTCACTACAAGTGAGTCCACCAGCTAGTAAGTCTGTGCACAAGCCCTTTAAGAAGAGCACCTGGCATTCCAGCTGCCCTCATCTCAGTCAGCCACAATTTCCAGTGGTTTTCACATTCAGAAGTTATGGGGACTTTTCTCCCCAGCCCTGGAAAACTGGGTTGGGGTGCCTGGTGTGGGGATGGGACCCCCTCACTCCTCTGGAGGGAGGGACCTCTGCAGCCAAGATAACCCTCTCCATATTTAATGGTCACATGTTGGTGTGGGACAAGCCTGTTCTGTGTCTCTGCTTCTACCAGGCTTGAGGTGGCTTCTTCTGTATGTCCTTAGTCGTAGGGTTTTGGTTCAGCTAGATTTCAGGCAATTCTCAATGATGGATGTTCTGTAGTTTACTTGTAATTTTTATGTAGTTTGTGATAGGAGACAAGTACAGGGTTCATCTACTCTGCCATCTTGACCAGAAGTCCCCTCAATATAACCTAAATTTTTATTTGGAATGTTTCTTCTACATATTTTTTTAAGTAAGGAAATTCTTAATTTGTATGTTATCTATATCCTTAAAAATATGATGTTTTAAATTTATAATCAACAAAATCACCTGAATATAATATCTTCTTAAAATTAACATTCATGCATTATATTGAAATATATGAAATAAATAAAAGTCAATATTTGACTTTCACACAGATATATTAAAAAGATTTACATAAAGAAAAATTAATCCCCCTAAATTATGATAAAACTTTTTGAATATAAAAGGAATTTTGGACTCTAAATTCATAGTGTAGCAATTTTCCATATAATCACAGTCTTCATATTTAGAAAGTTTAACAAACTCCAAGCACTGGCAATATCTACTTCAGGGAGCCTTGTGTCACTTAAAGAGCCTTCACATTCCTACAGGGTATGGAAGAGGAAAAATAAAGCACTTTTTGAAGTTAAATAAACTTTAATTTATTGTTGATCAAACACTTTTGAAAATTTCATATAAAAATATGATACACTATATATAAAATATTAATAAGAAGAGCCATTTTTTTCACATTCCATTTTCTCTGAATATCTTTCTCCAATTTTTCAGGTAAATGAATTTTTTTAGTCAAGTTTTCAGAAACCAGAGAGGAAGCAGAAAATGCCTCTGAAATTATTTGAATTATTCAAGGCATGCACACATTTCATAGACTTTAATTTTGAGAAAAATTTTAAAAACACATCCTGCATAGAAATGATAGTATTTTATATTGAATATCAATATGATGATACATTGAAGAGCTGTTAGAAATGACTTCTGAAGACTGTGGAAATAGGAATATTTATTAGCTATAAAATCAAGTTAGCTAATAACATATTATACATGATAGGAACCTATGTAAAACTGAAAAGTATAAACAAAAGGGGAAAACATTTTAAATATATTTATAATGTTTATTTTTTTTCACAAAACAAATTAAAATTTCTAGGGTTTAGAATTAGAAGTTGTCTTATAATTTGGCTAATCAACTCCATTAATTTTATATATGAAAATAAGGACATTCATTTTTGGTAAGAAAAATAAAATTTCTCAGATTATAGTCCTATAAGCTGCCAAAAGTAACAAGAAATATTAAAATAATTTTACATTTCTGAAATAATTATATGAAATATAAATTTTCCTAATTAAAAGTATTTTCAAGTTCTAGGAACTAACATCTCCTTTGAAAAAAAATACAGACAATGGAAATCTTTGATGATACTGCAACTTGTTAAAAATAATAAAAAGCATGGAACTCAGGAAATGAAGATTGGCGTCAGAGTTGTTTAATGTCAGTTCTGTGGGCAATACAACGGAAAACAGTTTTCAGGAGTTTCCGTGCTGAGAGCAAGGTTGATTTTTTTTTTAAAGGTAAAATGCAAACATTTGTCATAAGCAGTTAGGGTGCAGAAAAGAGGAAGTGAATTAGGGCGTTCTATGAAATATTTTGTAACAGGAAAGTAAGAAAAATCATGTTTACTGCTAACAATAATCAATGTAAAACTCATATCTCACTACAAATTATTTGTCTATACAATAGAACATAATTGTCAAATATTTTGTTGCAGGCTAACCATTCTAAGTTAAGAAGAAAAATTTTCTATTTCATTGACCTTTCATCATTATCACATAAATAATTTTAATTTTCAAAATTTGTGAAGCAGCTCACAAACAAAATAAAACAATATAATTGAAATGGCTAAATTTGGGGGGATTTTTTAATTGGAAAACAAGTTTTAAAAACAATTGAATGTAATTTCAATCAGATACATAATAAACTGCTATTTATAATGATCTTTAAATCACAGAATAGTAAATATAGTTTAGGTTAATATTATGACTTGCATTTTGAAGGAAAACAGTTAAGTTTGAAAATGTTTGCTTAATTACTGATATTCTTAGCATTTGCAATGAGCACATACTATCAAATTAAATTCAGGCTGTTTTTTGTTTGTTTGTTTTGTTTTGCTTTTACTCTGCTGGGCACATTTAATGTAACTACATTAAGAAAATTAATAAGTGCATCTAGACATCTGCCAGTTAAGTAAAAGATTAATATAGTTAAAACTGATTTTGTACATTATAATATCAGCAGGTAGCTATTAAATATAATCTTTTTCATTTTACATACGAGAATTGTCAAGTTTATATAATAATTCTATCACAGGCAGAGTTTACAATCTTAAATATAATTTAATAGACATATGTGGTCAATTTAGAAACATTCAGTTTGGGGTTTACAGTAGATATTTTAAATTAGAAGTTATCAATATATATAAAAGTTGATGCCATAAGCATTTATGGGTTTATGTGATGATAAGGGACATCATACAGTGAGAGAACTTAGGAAGACATAAATCTTGGCAAATGTTTACTTTAGGGAATGCAAGGATAAAACAGATTCTTTTTAAATTAAATTTTTTGGGTTGACATTGGTTAGTAAAAGTATATAGGTTTCAAGTGTACAATTCTATAATACATCATCTATATATTGTATTGTGTGATCACCACCCAGTGTGTGTTCTCCTTCCATCACCATATATTTGACACCCTTTACCCTCTACCACCCTCCCCTTTACCTTCTGGTAACCTATGATCCTTTATACCAAAGAGGAGAAAAATTTAAATGGAATTATGAAGAATCAGCTTCCTGGGGGTGGGGGTGGGGGATGACTGAGGAACCACCATAGGATTTAATGATTAGGTGATTACTGCTGACTTTATTTGCATAATAGGGGTAAAACCAACTGTAAGGAAATAAGTTGTAAGTTGGCCATGATGATAGGCACAATCAACTCATTGTTTAAGAAATTTGAATATATCCAGGCAAGATATTATTGGGATAGGTAAAATGGAGGTGATCAGAGATTGCGAGCATGAAGTTAGTGGAGAGATATTTCAGATATGAAGGAACGAGAAATGTTGGAGCAACATCCCAGAGGACATATAAGGTATAGAATAGAATAAAGGATGCAAGAAGGACTTTTAGACAGGGAGAGTGATGCATTTTGCTTCATTACAGGAAAATATGGCTAAAAATGGAAATCTTAAGGTAGAGAAAAATGAACTTTTATAAAGTGACTTTATCTTATCAGTAAAGAGAGGCATCAGCTAAAAGTAAAAAACGGTAGTGAGCTTGGTGGCTCTAAGAGTGGAAAATGTTTGAACATCTGCTTTGTGAAATGTAATAGGGGGTCAGCACTGATAAATAAGAGGATTGCCAAGCAACAGGGATGGTTCAGCTAAGGTTAGATAACATGACATTGCACTGGATCCAATTAACATAGTTTCATGAATTTTTGTAGCAGTACTTCACTGTTCAGAAGTGGGAGCTGAGAAAGCAAAATGGGAATTTACCCAGAGTTGAGAAATGGCATTTCATGGACAATAAAACAAGAGGAGGATGCTAACAAGAGAATAAGTGAAATAATTGGCTATGTTCACGCGAAGTCAGATGATAGAAATTCAATTGGGAAAATTGTGACTATCATAATCTTATGGAAGATAGCCCCTGCCCTCCAAAAACCTAGGATCATGTGGGGAAGAAAGACATATAATCAACCATAATATAATATTATATATATTTGTTCATAAATTGTATGCTCACAATTATGTAGACCGTAAAACATTTATTTCGTAGAAACTTCACCAGTCCCTTCACTTGCTTCCTCTATAGGATACACTTGAATCTTTACTTTGTATGTAATATAAATCTTTACATCAAGATTTTCAATAAAAACATGATTTTCTGATATATTTTACATGCCTGACAAAGCTGTTACTATTACAAGTTTCTGAAAAGTGGCACTAACATGCTTTATCTAAGAGTGCTTACTATTTAAAATTTTGAGGCAGTACAAATTTTGAGACAAAGAATACAAATTTATTTAAAGCAACAAAAAAACTACACATGCAAAAGAAAATCCAGAAGGTGCCAAAAAATGTATACACGTTTTAAAAAAGGAAAAAAACTGCATTAAATTTGTAATACTCAATGTGTATCAATAACAAAAGATGAATACAAGCTATGTGTATACTTTTTTTGGCACCCCGGTATAATCTGTAAGTCTGATGCTCAATTCTGGAATTTCCCAACCCCACAGGTCTGTTCATTTATATTAAAATATTTTAAAGTATTCAGAAAACTGTTTTATTTTTGTTTTTTAATTTAAATTTATTGGGATGACATTGGTTAAACTGAAGCACATAATTTTTTATTTTCAAAATGGATTCACTCAGGCTTGAATATTGTGACTTAGCAATGGTCCCAACTCATTTTAATAAGAATGAATAGACTTGTGGGGTTGGGAAATTCCAGAAATGAGGATCAGATTTTCAGTCAAATAAAAAAGTTGAAGGAATTAAGAAATACAAATTGGTAGTTACAAAATAGTCACAGGGATGTAAAGTACAGCACAGAGAATATAGTCAATGATGTTGCAACAACTATGTATGGTGCCAGGTGAGCATTAGACTAATCAGGAGATCACTGCATAAATTATACAACTGTCTAATGACAGTGCTGTACACATGAAATTAATATAAAATAATATTGAACTGAAATAAATGAATAAATAAATAAATAAATGGTACAAGTGGCAACAACAAAAAAGGAAATATATATAGCTTCATATTTTTCCAGAGTTAAAGGTTTGCAGCCTACCAGCCATTTAGAATTTATGTCAGGTTCATTAACAAGGAATACTGAATGATAACGTATAATTCCAAACATGCACAATCATAAATAAACTTCAAAAAACAGTCTTTTAGGATAATGTTCTTCAGACCCAGCTAGGCATCATAATCACTTAGGGAACTCTTTTGAAAATACATATTACTGGACTTTACCCTACACCTACTGAAATCAGAGGTCCAAAGTAGGGAGCTCCACATGTCTATTTTAATAAACCCTCCTTCTGTTGATTTTTATACCATCTATGTACTGATGTTTTGAGATTATTGTTGTAGAGAAGTTATTCAAAACTGGATTCTTTTTAATTATAATTATAATATTTTCATAGTTACCTACTGAAAATAAACCCACCACAGTCATTGATTTTGAGCTGCTCTTTTTATCTTCTTAGAATTATAAGGTCCTATATCTTAAAACTGAAATATTGATATTTTTAAATAGAGTTACTGATCTTTTTTTTTTTTTTAAAGATTTTTATTGGGGAATTGGGGGGATGGGAATAGTGCTGGGGAATTGGGGGAAGGGGAACAGACAAGTTGCTGTCGTTTTGTTCTTCAATCTAGTTGTGGAGGATGTTGCTTCACTGGCCCAAGTTGGCACCATCATTGCGCTCTTCTCTGGCGAGGCAGATCAGTCGCCGGCTTCTGGACGGCCGCTCACTGCGGCTGCTGGCCGCTCACGCTGGCTGTGGAGTGCAGCCTACGCCGTCGCCGGCGACTCATGGCAGCCCAGCTCCAGGTTGAGCTGTCGTTCAGCATCTTAGCTGTGGAAGGCAGTGTCACTGGCCCTCATATGTGGGATCCGAACTGGGGCCCTCTGGCATCCCAAGCCAGCTCTTAACTATCACACCACTCGGCCGGCCCTACTGATCTTTTTTATTGTTCAGTTGTAAGAGTTCTTCATGCATCCTGATTCAAGTTCCTTATACGACATTATTTGAAATATGTTCTCCAACTACCTATGTAGTCTTTTCATACTCAGGATGGCATTGTTTGCAGCACAAAAGCTTTTAAATTTCATGAAGTCCAACTTTTCTATTATTTTTTCATTTTTGTTGGCTTGTATTTTTTTGTGTCATACGAGGTCTGACAATTAAGTTCATGAATTTTTTGCAATGATTACTAATCTTTCTTGATAGCAAAGGGATTGTTCATTATGAATTTGTACCAACTGGACAAGTAGTTAACCAAGTTTGCTGTTTGGAAGTGCTGAAAAGGCTGTGTGAAAAAGTGGGACAATCTGAACTTTTCACAACAATTCATGGCTCTTGCATCAAGACAATGCACTAGCTCATAGGGCACTGTTTTTGAGGGAGTTTTTAGCCAGTAAACAAATAACTGTATCGGAACACCCCCCCCCTTACTCACCTGATCTGGCCCCCAGTGACTTCTATGTTTACCCCAAGATAAAGGAAATATTGAAAGGAAGACATTTTGATGACATTCAGGACATCAGGTGTAACATGACGACACCTGTGATGGCCATTCCAGAAAAAGAGTTCCAAAATTGCTTTGAAGGGTGGACTAGGCACTGGCATGGGTGCATATCTTCCCAACGGGGGTACTTTGAAGGTTACCATAGTGATATTCAGCAATGAGGTATATAGCACTTTTTCTAGCATGACTTTATGAAGTTAATTGTCAGTCCTCATATTTGTGAAAATATTGCTTGCTTCAAAGTCATGAATATGTACTCCTGTGATTTCTTCTAAAAGTTTTATAATTTTAGCACTTCCATTTATATCTATGATGTGTTTTGAGTCAATTTTCATATATGGTGTACCATTAGACTCTATAAAATGTGTCCTTATTATGAGCCCACATCTGCTGTAATATCTATTCTTTTTGGTTTTTTAATTTTTCTCAATTAGATGGAAAATAAATGTATTCTTTTATCTAAATAAGGACCATCAAAAATTTGAATTCAACTCATGATGCCCTTTATTCCTTCAAAGTTTATATCTCTCCAAGATTAAATTTTCTGACTTCATCAATCATTTTTTTAAATTATGAAATTTATTGGTGTGACATTAGTTAGTATAATTAAATAGGTTTCAAGTGTACATTTCTATAATACATCATGTATATATTGCATTGTGTTCACCACCCAGAGTCAATTCTCCTTTCATTAACATATATTTGACCTCCTTTTCCCTCTTCTACCACCGCCCCACACCCCCATACTCTCTGTGAACCACTAAACTGTTCTTTGTGTCTATGAGTGTTTGTCTTGTTCACATGTTGCTTTCAGTTTTATATCCCAAGCATGGGTGAAGTCATAGGGTTCTCAAGTTTTTCAGTCTGACCTATTTCACTTAGCATAGTAATCTCAAGATCCATCCATCTTGTTTCAAATGGCAGTATTTTATTTTTCTAATGGCCAAGTAATTTCATTGTGTATATATGCCACATCTTCTTTATCCAATCATCTATTGAAGGACACCTTGGTGTTTCCATGTCTTGGCCACTGTGAATAATGCTGCAATGAACATAGGAGTACATACTGGTATATCTTTATGGATAAATGTTTTCAGATTTTTGGGGTACATACACTGGAGGAATTATTGGGATATATGGTAATTCTGTTCTTAATGTCTTGAGGAATCTCCATATTTTTTTCTATAGCAGCTACACCAATTTACATGTCAACCAGCCATGTATGAGAGTTCCTTTTTCTCCACAGGCTCTCCAACACATGTTATTATTTATCTTGTTGATGATAGCCATTCTAACAGGTGTGAGGTGATATCCCATAGTGGTTTTTATTTGTATTTCTCTGAGATTAGTGATGTTGAGCATTTTTTTATGTCTATTGGCCATTTGTAGGTCCTCTTTGGAGAAATGTCTGTTCAGGTTCTCTGTCCATTTTTTTAAATTGGATTGTTTGTTTTTTTGTTGTTGAGTTGTATGGGTTCCTTATATATTTTGGATATTAGCCCCTATTGGAGGCGTTGTTTGAAAATAATCTTCTTCCATTTGGTTGGCTGCCATTTTGTTTTCTTGATGGTTTCTTTTGCTGTGCCGAATCTTTTTAGTTTGATATAGTCCCATTTATTTATTTTTGCTTTTACTTCCCTTGCCTTTGAGGTCAAATTAAAAAAAAAATCTCTGAACCCAACGTCCATAAATTTAGTATATATGCTTTCTTCTATGCAGAAGAAACATATCTTCTTATGTTTAGGTCTTTGATCCATTTTGAATTAATTTTGGTACATCGTGACAGATAGCAGTCTAGTTTCATTATTTTGCATGTGGCTTTCCAATTTTCACAGCACCACTGATTGAAGAGGCTAACTCTTTTCCACTTTATGTTTTTCTCACCTTTTTGGGAAATTATCTGCCAATATATGAGTATATGTGGGTTTATTTCTGTGTTCTCATTTCTATTCCATTGGTCTGTGTGTCTGTTTTTCTGGTAATACCATGCTGTTTTGATTAGTCACTTTGTAGTATAAAGTGAAGTCAGGGAGTGGTATACCTCTAGCCATGTTCTTCTTTTTTTAGGATTGCTTTGGCTTTTCAGGTTCTTTTGTGATTCCATACAAACCTGGTGAGTCTTTTGTTCTATTTCTTGAAAAAATGCCATTGGGATCTTGATGAGGATTGCATTAAATCTGTATATTGCTTTGGGTAATATGGCCATTTTAACTATGTTGATTCTTCCAATCCATAAACATGGAATATCTTTCCATTTCTTTGTGTTTTGTTCAATTTCTTTTAATAATATCTTATAGTTTTCAGTGTATAGGTCCTTCCCATTCTTTGTTAAGTTTATTCATAGGTATTTTGTTTGTTGTTGTTGCAATTGCAAAAGGAATTGTTTTTTTTATTTAATTTTCTGGAATTTCATTGTTAGTATATAGGAATGCCATGGATTTTGTACATTGATTTTGTACCCTGAAACTTTACCGTATTTGTTTATTGCTTCTAATAGTTTTGTTAGTGAAATCTTTAGGGTTTTCTAAATAAAGAATCATGTCACCTGCAAAAAGTTACAATTTAACTTCTTCTTTCCCAATTTGAAGGCCTTTTATTTTTTTCTCTTACCTCATTGTTCTGCCTAGGACTTCCAATATTATGTTGAATAATGGTAGTGAAAGGGGGGATTCCTGTCGTGTTCCTGATTTTAGAAGAAAAGGTTTAAGTTTTTAAACATTAAATATGATATTAGCTGAGGGTTTCTTGTATATGACCTTAATAATGTTAAGGTACTTTCTGTGCCCAAATTTTAAGTGTTTTAATCACAAATGATATTGTATCTTTTCAAATGCTTTTTCTGCATCTACTGATATGATCATATGATTTTTATCTTTTATTTTGCTTATGTGGTGTATCACATTGATTGATTTGTGTATGTTAAACTATCTTTGTGACCTTGGAATGAACCCCACTTGATCATGATGAATAATCTTTTTAATGTATTGTTGTACTCAGTTTGCTAGTATTTTGTTTAGGATTTTTGTGTTTGTATTTATCAGAGATATTGGTCAGAAGGCTTGTGTGTGTGTGTGTGTGTGTGTGTGTCTGTGTGTGTGTGTGTGTGTGCACGTGCATGCGCACGCGATGTGTGTTAGCCTTACCAGGTTTTGGTATCAGGATAATTTTAGCCTCATAAAAGGGGTTAGAAAGTATTGCCTCTTCTTCAATTTCTTGAAAGAGTTTGAGGAGGAGAGGTATCAAATCATCTTTGACTATTTGGTAGAATTCACTAGTGAAACCATCAGGTCCTGGACTTTTGCTTTTAGAGAGGTTTTGGGTGATTGTTTCAATTTCTTTACTATTGATCTGCCTATTTAGATTTTTCAGTTTTTTGTGATTCAGCCTAGGAAGGCTATATATTTCTAAGAACTTGTTCTTCTATGTTATTAAATTTGGTGGCATATTATCCTTCATAGTATTCTCATATGATCCTTTGTATTTCTGTGGTATCTGTCATAACTTTTCCTCTTTCATTTCTGATTTTGTTCATTTGTGTCTGTTCTTTTTTTTCTGCAGTGAGTCTAGCCAGGGGTTTGTTAATTTTATTAATCTTTTCACAGAACCAGCTCTTTGTTTCATTAATCTTTTTTGTTGTCTTTTTGTTCTCTATTTCATTTGATTCTACTCTAATTTTTATTATTTTCTTTTTTCTGCTGACTTTGGGTTTTATTTGTTTTTCTTTTTATACTTCTTTAAGATGTAATATTAGGTTGTTTATTTAGAATTTTTCTTATTTCTTCTGATAGGCCTGTAATGATATGTTTCCCTCTTAATATTTCTTTACCATGTCCCAATAATTTTGACATGATGTATTTTCATTCTCATTTGTTTCTGTGTATTTTTTTAATCTCTGTTTTTATTTCTTCTTTGACCCAGTCATTCTTTAATAGCAAATTGTTTAATCTCCATGTATTTTTGGTTTTTCCCTTTTGTTTTTCAGTTGATCTCCAATTTCTAAGCATTGTGGTTGGATAATATGCTTGGTATCATTTCAGTCTTCTTAAACTTGCTGAGGCTAGTTTTGTGTCCCAATATAGAGTCTATCCTTGAGAATGTTCCACTAGAGAAGAATGTATAATCTGGCGTTCTATGATGAAATGCTCTGTAAATGTAAATTATGTCCATTTTGCCTACTGTGTCATTTAAGGCTGATATTTCTTTATTGATTTGCTGTTTGGATGATCTGTCAAGAGCTGTCAATGAAATATTGACACCATTGTCATCAATCATCCTTGAAAGCCAACACTTTATATCTATCAGTAAAGTTTAGCATGGCACTAGCTTTTTTGGCATCCACATACTATTATTGACACACCCAACTAAACACCCTAGGTCTAGGCTGCTAACAATATATTATAAAACATTATATCAAATTTAAGTAACTTTTTAAAAAAGGAATACAAGTAAACCTCATGCAAAATCTTCTCATCTCTACATCTTAAATGTTTTTCATGTCCTCTTACAGTTCTTATTCCTGTGTACACACATTTCACAGTTTAATTACAGTATGCATTCAGTTTTACATTCAGCTACCATACTAGATAAAACATTGTTATTATGTCACACTTGACATACTGCAGTAATCTCCTAAATATATCCCCAGACCCTGCCTTTTGTCCTCTCCAATTGACCCAACATAGTATCATCCACCCACTTACTGTTATCTAAATAACATATATGCATTACTGCCTCACACAAAAGCCTTCAGTAGCTCTAATGATCAGTCATGCAAGAATTGGGCAAATCTGTATTCAAATCCAAGATTCTCTACTTAAAACTTTGAGAAAAGTATTTCAGTTTTCTCCACTATAAAATGGGGATCTTAATACATAAGTTGAAGAGTTATTATGAAATGTAGTGAAACTTATCAGTGTTCAAAGGAGGGACAATCAGAGTATCCATATTCTATCTTAAAGCTTGCAAATGTGTCTTTAGTACCTCCACTCTCACAACCCACAGCCCATCATAAATTTCTGCTAATTGATGGCAGCACTCTTTACTTTTACAGACCAAATATAGTCTTTCCAGATTGCCTCTATCTAGTGGTAGGATTAAGTATGCAAATATCATTTGTGCTACTAGATCTTGCACCAACCAATATTCCCTACCCCCTCAATTTTTCCATGAAGGAATGCTCTAAGGAAATGAATCTACTTGCCATCCTGAACATGTTTCACATACTTCCATTACCATAACTTTGTTCAAGCAAATTTCTTCACTCAAAATATTTACTCATTCCTTTTTGTGTTCATCAAAATTTTTCCCATCTTTCAGGATCTAAATAGTCTTCACTTCCTCCATGAATCTTTTTTCTAATCATTATCAAAAACATTTTTCTCCTTCTTTTGAACTTGTTTTGTTAGTGTGTGTGTGTGTGTGTGTGTGCGTGTGTGTGTGTATAATCATAATCTATTTGTTATTTTTCATTGTGGCTTTGAGGTTAAGAAATTTTTATTTACATTTTTAAAATACCAAAGGCCTAATTTATTTATATATGAAACTCTGGGTTCCATAATTAAAGTAAGGGGAAAGAGGAGAGATTACCAATAAAAGAAATGATAAGAGGACAAAGGCCAGTTTGGTAGTTCAGTGGATCTCAACCTTTTTTGATGCTCAGAATATCTGAGAGAGTTAACCCCCACCAATGAGAAACAGTAAAGAAACATATACTGTGGCAGTGATTCTCATGGTAATTAAGGTAGTAGTGGTAGAAGTGGGATACTAGAAAGCAAGGTTCTCAACCTGTGGGTCGCGACCCCTTTGGGGCTCGACTGACCCTTTCACAGGGGTCGCCTAAGACCATCAGAAAACAAAAAGATATTTACATTATGATTCATAACAGTAGCAAAATTACAGTTATAGAGTGGCAATGAAAATAATTGTATGGTTGGGGGTCACCACAACACGAGGAACTGTATTAAGGGGTCGTGGCATTAGGAAGGTTGAGAACCACTGCTAGAAAGTAATACGTAGTTTTATAAAACCCCAACAATTGATTCTGATGTGCTCTGTGTGAGGTCCCGGATTTAATTTTACCTTATTTACAAGCTGCTAATTTAACTTATAATTGTTTAATGGATGCTAGCAGAACACATACAACTCCTGAGACAAAGAGAACAGAATTTATTACTCATGACCCAGTGAGCAGCATGAGCATCTTTATTTTCAAATTGGTTTCTCTTGCCCACAAGATTCCCAGGAGCAATGCAATATAGCCCTGAAGGATACACACAGAGCCTTTGTATCTCAGATGGGAACACAGGGCTTGAGAAATCAAACGCTTATATATCTATTAGTGTATAAGCATACTCTTTGTCTGGGAGACTGGGGAGAAAAAATTACTATATCCCTCAAGGTTTTTCATTGTAAACTTAATTCTGAAAAATGGCTTGGGTAAAGAGTAATTGGAGCTTCCCATTTTTGGCAATTCCATAAAAGCATAAGAAGCCCAAGGGAGGCTCTCTTGCAATACCCATCCTGCAGTTTCAAACACTGTTCTAGAGTCACTCTTTTCCCTATGGACTAAAATTACCTTGGAACTAATCCTGTGGAAACTAGGGTATGAAGAGCATAGTTGTAGATTATTTTAATGCTTTTTCTTTTGGCTCATAGAATGTGTTTTCCCTACAGTGCCATCCCTGAGAAGTGAGATGTTACTTATGTATATTTCTGCCTCACACTGAGAAAACTGACTCACAGTAAGCTAGATCAGCAGTATATGCTCAAAATGTACTTTGCAAATGTAAGCATAGATGCACCACTGATTTACCAAAGAAGGGTACAATATGACATAGTGTGTAATCACTTTCTTACCAGTGCCTTATCATAAAAAAATGTAGTTAGAGTTCACCAAACAGGGAACAAATAGCTAGTATTGCTGTTTTGCTATTTACTTGCCTGACCAAACAAGTGTTTACATAAACACGTTGGAAATAAAGCATTTCATCTGAATCCCAAGTAACAATAGAACACAGTGAGGACCTTTGAAATCCATGCCTCTTAAATGTTAGCATTTGAAATTCTGATGAAATAGTTTAACCTAGTTCAGATCTTATATAAAGTTAGTTTTATTTCCCATCTCAGAAATGTGGTCACAGTGCACACAGGTTAAAAATTGACAACTTTTACTATAAAATGCATAAAATTGGAAATACTGAGGGGGGATTAATATTGTTTTAAACTTGAAACAATATGTGATTCCACCTGTCTAAATGCTTGAAACAGTCTCTGAATTTACTGTTAATTATTAAATGAAGTGGATAAATTTAGCCAAACATCAGATAATTTTCCTCGAAAGGAAAATATATAGTAAAGTTTACAATAGTATGTTAAGAGATTGTATAGGAAAGCACAGGAATGATCATTCAATGTCTCCACTTAAAAGTAACATTTATATTTCTTTATAAATCTTTAGAAAAACTTAAATAAATTTCATGCTTAAAGCAGATTTGAAAAGAAATATAATATTTCTGAATAAGACTGACACTAAAATATTCAGGATATATCCTGCTATTAGGATACTTAGGCTTGAAGTATATCATGAAAACAGCAAAATGTAAGTCCAAAATTAAGAAACAGTCTATAAGAAGAAACATTATAAGAATTTAAATCAATTGACACAAAGAAGGCTGAAAGGTAATGTAATATAGTCTTTATTTTATTTTATTTTTTAATGTTTATGTCAACTTTATAATAGCTGGAAAACAGTCCAACTAAATTGTGGCATAGGTATTCAATAAAATACTATACAGTGATGACAATGAACAAAATCTTGCTATATGCAATAACAGGCAAGAATCTCACAAAAATAATGCTCAGTAAATGATTCCGGCACAAAGATGCATATACTGTATGATTCCAGTTATCCAAAGTTAAAATTTGAAAGAAAAAATTATATGATAGAAGTCATATGGTATCTGGGTTTCTTTTTCTTGATCTAGATGGTGCTTTTGTTTATGTCTACATTACAAAACTTAATTAAGCTGTTCCTTTAGAATTTTCACATTTTCCTATATGTATGCTATATTTTTTCTTTTTTGAAATGTGAATAGCTAATATCATTTTAGTTGTTTTTTAATATAGAAACATAACTTTGAGAAGATAAGGTTATTAGGGGGATATTAAATAATCTAAACATTCATTTTGAAATGTCTCCAAAGTTACTCTATTTCTCCATTATTTTTTTTTGAGTATTTTTTTATTAACGTTTATTGAGGTGACAACTGTTAGTCAAGTTACATAGGTTTCAGGTGTACAATTCTGTAATATATCATCTATATATCACATAGTGTGTTCACCACCCAGAGTTAGTTCTCTTTCCATCACCATATATTTGATCCTGTTTATCCTCATCTACCACCCTCCTCCACCCTTACCCTGTGGTAACCACTAAACTATTGTCTGTGTCTATGAGTTTTTGTTTCTTCATTTGTTTGTCTTGTTCCTTTGTTGTTTTCAGTTTTATATCCCACATATCAGTGAAATCTTATGGTTCTTGACTTTTCTGTCTGACTTATTTTGCTTAGCATAATAATCTCAAGATCCACCCATGTTGTTGCAAATGGCAGTATTTCATTTTTTCTTATGGCAGAATAGTATTCCATTATGTATATATACCACATCTGCTACATTTCAAGAGAGATTTACTTAAATTTTTAAAAGGAAATATCAAATGGCAAATATTGCATATTTCCATTTTTATAAGAATAGTTTCTGTCTATATCTATATAGAATGACATTCATCAAATAGTCTCTGGTTATTTCAAGATGCTGGGATTTGAGTGATTGTTTTTACCTTTTTCCTTGTATCTCTCTATATACATTACTGTTTTCAAAACAAACATAAATTACTTGTACTAAAATAGTTTATTTATTACCAAAAAAAATCAGCACGAAGAGTTTTCTAAGCATATATGTTAGATGAGAACAAGAAGTTCAAATTTGAATACTATATTACTTATATTTTGTTTCACATTGCAAACTTCATAAAGTGAGGGAATAACCTATTATTATTATTTTTTACTCATTGCCAGAATATCAGTGCTTTTTTGAGAAACAGATAAACAGGAGGCAGCCAAATAGTACTTGTTGAATGAGATAATGAAGATCTCCAGACCTAATGAAGGTCTTTTTTGGAGTCACTGGCAATGAAAAGATAATATAATATAGTCTTTAATTATTTTAAAAGTAGCAGAACAGATGAATTATCTCTTCTGATGGCAGACTAGGAATAAAACGTTTACTTGTAAGATGTTTAGTGTAGACATAAGAAAAAAATCATGCAACTGTAATGCCTATTGACATTGAAACAAAATGTGTGCTTGCCACACATCTAATATAGACTGTAATATTTAAGAATACAGATAGAGTTTTACAAAGTCTCATAAAGTACTATGTTCCTTTGGCTACCTCTTTTCTTCATGTACTTCTAGCATATGTGAAAGCCAGAAACTGGAAGTAATAGAAGAGAGCAGTGTATGCCAAAAAAATGTGAGAATCTGGGATACATGACCTCAACCCTTGTACCTCCAGTGTCCACTTTCCCTCTTTCCCCAGGTTCTTAATGTAGTGTTTAAAGCTGAAATAGAAAATATTTCAAATTTATTGTTACCCCCAAATAGCAAACTGCCAATGTTTTAGTATAGAATGGGGTAAAAGGGTAAGGGAAATGTACTATGTATTAAAAAACAAACTTTTTTAGCACTTTGACTCTTATTTACATTGAATCCTACAAAGATTGGCATACATAGGGAGAAATTCAGGGCAAATTTTATTTTAGTTTTATTAAACTTTTCATTTTTCTTAAAAAGTTGGAGTATGCTGAATATTATTGACTTTTAGATAATGTGTACAATATGTGACTGTTGGTCTAAAAGCATGAAATTGTATATAAAATATTATGAAAGCCCTATTATAACACAACCAACAATCATAAACTTGAAGGATAGCATTAGAGTAAGGTTTCAAGTGTTATGTTTTCCACATGCTTGGCTGAGGAATTTTCTTCATAATTCACTTTTTCAAACTAATTTTGGGCAGACTCAAATTCTCTAAGAGTCAAAACAAAACTTTCAGACTTGTAGAATTCGCATAAAACCTAGATACTTTCTGGCAATACACATATGATCTCTTGTAAATCTGGGGTTAGTAAAGGATATCAGGCAACTTAAAAAAAATTAAATAATCAGCAGTTTCTGATGTCATCCTGAATACAATTCCATGGTGAAAGGTCATTGGACATATTAAGAATTGGACAACATATTTAAAGAGCCAAGGGAAAAAAATAAATTCAAACCTATGAATGACATTTTAAACAAAGATTTACTACCATAGGATATATGTTGGGGAACTAGCCTTTGATTGCCTGTTCCCTGAAATAACAAACCTGGTTACAAAAGAACAATGGGAGTACAGGGAATTGTTGACAGTGGAAACAAAACAGTGTCATGAGATTTTCCAGTCTATGGTGTAATGTTATCTAATGATAGAACTTCTCACCATTCTTAAATTGAACCAAACACATCAGTGACAGAAAGCTGATAGTGAATGCATATGCTGAAATGCTGACAATGAGTTTTATTTGGGGATATAATTCTTAATTGAGAGGTTTCTTTTTTTTCAAATGGTGTTATGTGTGTCTATAGTAAATTACCAGAAATACAAATTTTATGACTTAAACGCTTAAATGACTTGTATAATTTTATATCAAAAATAAATGTGGAAAATTGATGAATGTTTATATTAATTCACTTCTTTTTTAATTAAATTTATTGGGTTGACAATGGTTGGTGAAATTACATAGGTTTCAAGTGCACAATTCTGTAATATATCATGTATA
This sequence comes from Hipposideros armiger, assembly GCF_001890085.2. Classification (NCBI taxonomy): domain Eukaryota; kingdom Metazoa; phylum Chordata; class Mammalia; order Chiroptera; family Hipposideridae; genus Hipposideros; species Hipposideros armiger. The sequence goes on from NW_017731656.1 coordinate 1,408,579, forward strand.
TATCATATTGTGTGCTCACCACCTAGAGTCAGCTCTCCTTCCATCACCATATATTTGACCCTCTTTACCCTCTTCTACCATCTTTTCCTCCCCCTCTTACCCTCTGGTAACAACTAAACTGTAGTCTGTGTCTATGAGTTTTTGTTTTTTGCTTTGTCTTGTTTCTTTGTTGCTTTCAGTTTTATATCCCACGTATTTATTAAAAAACGTGAGTGCCTATTTTGTGCCAGAAACTGTGCTACAGGTGTGTATACAGTAATGGAAAAATATGACACCTCTCCTTGAAAGGTTATAATTTAGAATAATTTATATAAATTCTTATATAATCCCAGTAGAAATTTGAACAGATAATATTCATTGATGTAGACTGGTGACTAGATATTGCCCAATAAGCAATTTCACCATAGTTAAGAATTCAAACATTTAACTCAGAATCCTGACTTTTCCATTGCACTGATAATAAATTTAATCTATAAGAAAATAATCAACCAAGCTCATGGTGCTTCTAAGAGGAGAATCAACCAAGTTCACTGAAATTTATGAATTAAATGAGAATGCCAATATATTAACATTAAATGAAAATCATAATTGCTATGCATTCTTATGAATACGTGAAGAAACTTTTTTCATGTAGGTAAGACATATGCAGGAAGGCAAATTAGAAAAACATGGGTAGTTTGTGAATACACGATCAGAATATGAAAAACTATTGTGTCAGGTTAAGTTAGCAGGATGGATTCAATCCCAATAGTGACTATATACATGCAGTATATTTAGTAGTCCTGCTTTAAAGTAAAGAGTAGCCAATTAAAAGATAAATTTTGGCTTTCTGTGTTATAGAATAGATCCACAAAAAAGGGGTTTTCATCAGTCTCTTTCAAAATGTGGTGATTCCTTCTATTTATAAATAAATAGGCTAATACATTTCAAAAGAGATTGTGAAGTTTTAGCATTTCTTCAGCTGGTTCAACACATGGGTTCTCAGATAGAACGTGTAGAATAATAAAATAATAATCATTCAAATTAAAGGCTATTGTGTCTCTTTACATTTACTTTTTTGTTAACCTTTTATTTGAGACAATTGTGGATTCATATGCAGATGCACGAAATAATGCAGATACACCATGTATGTTTTCCTCAGTTTCTCCAAAATTAACATTTTGCAAAACTATAGGACCATATCACAACTTGATATTGACATTGGTACAGGCAAGATACAAAACAGTTCTCTCACAAACTACTCTTTAAAAAGTATTTTGTTTTATTTTTGTTGAGTTATAATTGACATACAACATTATGATTTGGTTTTGTATATGTTGTGAAGTGGACACAACAATAAGTCTAGTTAACATCCATCATTATAGTTACAGATTTTTTTCTCATGATGAAAACTTTTAAGATTTACTCTCTTAGCAACTTTCAAATATGCAATACAGTACTATTAACTATTGCCAGCATGCTGTACCTTACAGCCCCATGACTTATTTATTTTATAACTGGAAATTTGTACCTTTTGATTGCCTTCACCTGTTTTGCCCATCCACTATTTCCCCACCTCTGGCAACCACCAATCTGTTCTGTGTATCTATGAGCTTTTATTTTTATTCCACATATAAGTGAGATCATATTTGTCTTTCTTTGTCTGACTTATTTCATTTAGCATAATGCCCTCAAAGTCGATCCATGTTGTTGCAAACAGCAAGATTCCACTCTTTTTATGGCTAAATAGTATATATTACATGCGGTCTGATAATTATGTTTGCAAACTCGCTACAATGCACTTACATTGGCAGCACTGTACAAACAGCTCAGTAAGGTTTCATAACCTTGGTATATCAGTGTCTCACAGCTGTGTTCGTGTCGACACATGGTGGTGTCTTGTTGAGTGGCGTTCATTATTGTTGTTGCGTGTTTTTGTGTGCCATCGCGAGAATGTCTGAGCTTGAATTAGAGCAAGGAACAAATATTAAATTTCTTGTTAAATTTGGCAAGACTGGAAGTGAAATCAGGGATATGTTAGTCCAAGTTTATGGGGATAATGCCATGAAGAAAACAGCAGTGTACAAATGGATTAAACATTTTTCTGAGGGAAGAGAATGTGTCACTGATGAAGAGAGGTCAGGGCGGCCAGTAACGAGCAGAACTGATAAAAAACACTGCAAAAATTCATCAAATTGTGCGTCGAAATCATTGACTGACTGTGAGAAGCATAGCAGACCAAGTAAACATCGATAGAGAAGCAGTTAGGAAAATCTTAAATGAAAACGTTGGCGTCAGAAAGATGTGTGCAAAAATGGTCCTGAAGGAGCTCACTGATGAACAAAAGCAAAGGAAAGTGGAAGATTGCCAAGACTTTTTGGACAGTGAAGATGATGTTTGGGGCCATATTATCACTAGTGATGAAACATGGGTGTACCAATACAGCCCTGAAACAAATCATCAAACTGCACAATGGAAGTCAGCCAATTCTCCATGACTGAAAACGTTCTGTCAGTCCAACTCAAGAATCAAAACGATGTTGCTAACTTTTTTGATATCAGAGGGATTATTCATCATGAATTTGTACCAACTGGACAATTAACCAGCCAAGTTTACTATTTGGAAGTGCTGAAAAGGCTGCATGAAAAATTTAGACTACTTGAACTTTTCAACAATTCATGGCTCTTGCATCAGGACAATGCATCAGCTCACACGGCACTCTCTGTGAGGAAGTTTTTAGCCAGTAAACAAATAACTGTATTGGAACACCCTCCCTAATCACCTTATCTGGTTCCCAATGACTTCTTTCTTTACCTGAAAATAAAGGGAATACTGAAAGGAAGACGTTTTGATGACATTCAGGACATCAAGGGTAATACAATGAGAGCTCTGATGGTCATTCCAGAATAAGAGTTCCAAAATTGCTTTGAAGGGTGGACTAGGTGCTGGTATTGGCATCGGTGCATAGCTTCCCAAGGAGATTACTTAGAAGGTTACCATAGTGATATTCAGTAATGAGGTATGTAGCACTAGTTCTAGGATGTGTTCGTGAACTTAATTGTCAAACGTAGTGTGTGTGTGTGTGTGTGTGTGTGTGTGTGTGTATGTGTGATTTTCTTTCTCCATTCATCCATTTATGGACACTTAGGCTGTTTCCATATCTTAGCTATTGCAAATAATTCTGTAATGCACATAAAGGTACTTATATCTTTTCAAGGTAGTGTTTTTATTTTCTTTGGAGTAATACCCTGAAATGTAATTACTGAATCATATTTTATTTTTTTGTTTTTTGAAGAAGCTCCATATTGTTTTCCATAGTGGCTACACAATTTTCATACCCACCAATAGTTCACATGGGCTTCCTTTGCTCCATCATCTCCAACATTTATTATTTATTGTCTTTTTTATAATAATCACTTTAGGAGGTGTGAGGTGATATCTCACTTTGATTTTGATTTGCATTTCCCTAATAGTACGTGGAACATCTTTTCTTGTGCCTTTTGGCTATCAGTATGTCTTGTCCAAAAAAAAAGTGTCTATTCAGATCCTCTGTCCATTATTTAATCTAGTTGTTTGGTTTTTGTTGCTGTTGTCATTGTTATTGAGTTGTATGAGTTCTTTATATAGTTTGACTATTAACCCCTTGTCAGATGTATGATTTTCAAATATCTTCTCCCATTCAGCAGGTTGCCTTTTTATTTTGTAGATGGTTTCCTTTACTGTACAGAGTGATTTAGTTTGCTATAATCCCATTTGTTTATTTTTTTCTTTTGTTCCCCTGGCCTTTGGAGTCATATTCTTAAAAAAGTATGGCTAAGATTGATGTCAAGGATCTTACTGTCTATGTTTTCTTCTAGGAGTTTTATGTTTTCATATCTCACATTCAAGCTTTTAACTGAATTGAGTTAATTTTTATAAGGCACAAAATAGTGGTTTAGCCATTGTATGTTCCTGGCTTCTGTGTCATAAATAAATTGTTCATATATGTGTGGGTTGAATTCTGGGCTCTAAATTTTGTTCCATTGATTTGTGTGTCTGTTTTTATGCCAATATCATATTGTTTTGATTACTATAGCTTCATAGCATAGTTTGAAATCAGGGAGTTTAATACCTTCAGCTCTGTTCTTCTTTCTCAAGAGTGCTTTGGCCATTTGAGATCTCCTTTGTTTCCATACAAATTTTAGAATGATTCATTCTAGTTTTGTGAAAATTCCCGCTGGAATTCTGATAGGGAACACATTGAATCTGTAGATTGTTTGGGAGTAGTATGGAAAATTTAACCACATTAATTCTTCCGATCCAAGAGCACAGAATATCTGTTCATTTATTTGTGTCTTCTGCAATTTCTTTCAGTAGTGCAATATAGTTTTCAGTTTACAGGTCTTTCAACTGTGGAATAAATTTATTCCTAGGCTTTATATTCTTTTTGATGCAATTGTAAATAGGATTATTTAAAAAATGTTTCTTTCTGATAGCTTGTTATTAGCATATAGAAACTCCATATCTTTCTGTATATTGATTTTGCATCCTGCTACTTTACTGAATACATTTATTATTTATAGCAGTTTTTTGGTGGAGTCATTAGTGCTCTCTATGTATAATATCATGTCATCTTCAATTAGAGACACTTCTATATTATCCTTTTACAGCCAATCTCACCTCCCGTGTCTGATCCTTGGCTCTGACACTTAGTAACAACAATGTTATTTTCTATTTCTATAACTTTGTCACTTGAAATATGCAAATTAAATCACTTAGTAAGTAAACTTTGGCATTGTTTAATTTACTCAGCATAATTCTCTGGAGAGTCATCCAGGTGTTGCATTTCTCAATAGTTTCTAGCTTTATATTGCTGAGTAGTACACTATGACATGTATGGCCCACTGTTTATTTAACCATTCATCTATTGAGGGGCATATGGGTTGTTTCCAGTTTTGGTTTATTATGAATAAGCTGCTCTAAATGTTTATGTATAGGATTTCTTGTGGGCATAAATTTTTATTTTCTATGGGATACAAGCCCAGGAGTATAACTACTTGGTTAATATAGTGGTTGAATATTAAGACTAATATGTAACTGCCAAACTAGTTTTCATAGTGACTGCTCAATTTTACATTCCAACCAGTAATTTAAGAGTGACCAACTTTCTCCACATCTTCACCAGCATTTGATATTGTCACTTTTTGTTTGTATTTTAGTCCTGATGATAGGTGTATAGTAATATTTCATTGAGGTTTTAATTTTAATTTTAATGATAAATTAGTGATGTTGAACATCTTTCCATGTGCTTATTTGACATTTATTTATTTATTTATTATTTGGGGTTTTTTGTTTGTTTTTTGTTGTGTTTTTTTGACATTTATTTTATTTGAAGTGTTTGTTCATGTTTTTCCCCATTTTCTATGTAAGTTGTTTGCTTATATACTATTGATTTTTGAGTGTTCTTTTTATATTCAAGATCTTAGTGTATTTCAGATATGTGTTTTGCAAATATATTTTCTCACTCTGTAGCTTTATGTCATCATCATGTTGGCTTTTGCTAAGAAAAATGTTTACATTTTAATGAAACACAATTTATATTTTTTCTTTAATGAATTATGCTTATGGTGTCAGATATAAGAATATTTTCCTAGTTGTAGATCCAGAAGATTTTTCCTATAATATTTTAAAAAGTTGTATGGTTTTATATTTTCCATTTAAGTCATGGTACTTTTGAGTTCTTTTCATATAAAGTATGAAGTTTTGTTTGAGGTTTTATTTGTTTTGCTTATGAATGTTCATTGCTGCAGCACCATCTATCTGTAGGAAAAAAAAGTGTTTTTCCTGTGTTGAATTACTTTCATGCATTTGTAAAACTCAGTTGGGGATATTTGTATAAGTTTATATCTGGGTTCTCTATACTTTTCCATTTATGTATGGGTGTATACTTCTGCCAATAACACACAATCTTCATTACTGTAGCTATAATCTTCTTCACTGTAGCCAATACCCCATAATCTTTATTACTGTAGGATTACATATCAAACAGAAGAACTTCCCCTACTTTACTTTTTCTTTTGTAAGATTGTTTTAGCTATTATAGGTCATTTCTGTAGAGATTTTTGGATAAGCTTGTCTATGTCTACAATACCAACTTTGCTGAGATTTTTATAGGAATTGTATCAAACCTATAGATCAATTTGGTGAGGACTGACATTATCATTATATTGAGTCTTCCAATCCATGAAAATGGTATATAGCTTTTCATTATGTAGAACTTTTTGTGATTTATTTCATCATTTTTATAATTTTCAGCATAAAAATCCTGCATATCTTTTCTGAAGTATATATCTATGTATTTCTTTATCTTTGGAATAATTACAAATGACATAGGGGTTTTTTATTATGATTTCAGTATTTTCATTGTTTGCATATAGAAATGTAATTAATTTTTGTTGATTATGTATCCTGCAACTGTACTGATTGTGCTAATTAGTTCTAGGAGGATTTGTTTTGTGCATTTCTTGGGATTTTCTATGTAGACAATTATGTCATATTTGTGTAGGTGCAGTGGTATTGCTTTCATTTTAATCCGTGTCTCTTGCCATTCTTTTCTTGCCTTACCGCAGTGTCTAGAACTCCGAATACTAGATTAAAGTGAAGAAAGTGGATGTTATGGGCTGAATTGTGCCTCCCCAATAATCTTATGTTGAAATCCTAACCCCTAGAACCTCACAGTTTGACAGTTTTTGGAGACAGGCTTTTAAAAAAAAATTATAGTAGATATATAATTTACTATATTATATTAGTTTCAGGTGTGCAACATAAAACTCAATGTTTATACACCTTACAAAGTGATCAACACAATAAATCTAGTAACTGTCACCATACATAGATTTATGATATTATTGACTCTATCCCCTACATTGTACATTACATCCCTGTGACATATTTTATAACTAGAAGTATGTACTTCATAATCTCTTTTCATTTTTCCCCCAACCCACCACCCCCGCCCTTCCGGCAACCATCAGTTTGTTCTCAGTATCTATGAGTTTATTTCTGTTTTGTTTTGGTTGGTGGTTGGTTTTGCATTTTAGATTTCAAATACACATGAAGTCATATGGTATTTGTCTTTCTCTCTCTGCCTTATTTCACTTAACATAATATTCTTCAGGTCCATCTTTACTGTCCCAAGTAGCAAGATGACATTCTTTTATGGCTAAGTAATATTCCATTGTCTAATTGTACAAAATCATTTTTATCCATTCATCTATTGATGGACAACTAGGTTGCTTCCACATCTTAGCTATTGTATGCAATGCTGCAATGTACACAGAAGTGTATATATCTTTTTGAGTTATTGTTTTCGTTTTTTTAAAAGTAAATACACAGAAGCGGAATTGCTGGGTTCTATGGTAGTTCTATTTGTTTTTGTTTTTTAAGAAATCTCCATACTGTTTTCCATAGCTGCTATATTAACTTACAATGCCACCAAGAGTGCAAAAGAGTTCTGTTTCTCCACATCCTGCCCAACACTTCTTATTTATTTTTTATAATAGCCATTCTGACAAGTTTAAGATGATATCTCATTGTAGTTTTGATTGGCATTTCCTTGATGATTAGTGATGTTGAGCATCTTTTCATATGTCTATTGGCATCTGTATGTCCTCCTTGGAGAATGTCTATCCAGGTTTTCTGCCCATTTCTCAGTGTGTTTGTTTGTTTGTTTTATATTGAATTGTATGAATTCTTTAATTATCTTGGGTACTAACACCTTGTTAGTTGTATCATTGGTGAATATCTTCTCCCATTCAGTAGAATATCTTTTCGTTATGTTGATGGTTTCCTTTGCTATGAAAAAACTGTTTACAGTGATGTAGTCCCATTTTGTTTATTTTTTTCTTTTGTTTCCCTTGCCTGAAGTGATATATTAGTAAAAATAATACTAAGGGTATTTATCTGAGAGTTTACTTCCTATATTTTCTTCTACAAGTTTTATGATTCTGGGCCTTACATTTAAGTTTTGAATTCATTTTGAGTTTATTCTTTTATATGGCATAAGAAGGTGGTCCAGTTTCTTTTTTTTTCTGCATGTGTCTGTCCAGTTTTTTTCAGCACTACTTATTCAATAGACTGTCTTTATCTCAATGCACATTTTTGCTACCTTTGCATAAATTAAATGACCTTTTAGGCATGCATTTATTTCTGGGCTCTCTATTCTGTTCCATTGATCCATGTGTCTGTTTTTATGCCAATACAATGTTGTTTTGATTACTATGGCCTTGTAGTATAATTTGACATCAGGCACCACGATACCTCTGGCTTTGTTCTTCTTTATCAGGGTTACCATGGCTATTTGGGGTCTTCTATGGTCCCATGTAAACTTCAGGATTATTTTTTCTACTTCTGTGAAAAATGCCATTGGTATTTTGATAGGGATTGCATTGAAGCTATAGATTGCTTTTGGCAGTATGGATATTTTAACTATATTAATTATTTCTATCCATGAGTATGGCATATGTTTTATTTAATTGTATCTTCTTTAATTTCTCTCTTCAATGTCTTATAATTTCCTGAGTACAGATCCTTTACTTTTTTGGTTAAAATTTCTCCTAAGTATTTTATTTTATTGATGCAATTGTAAATGGGATTCTTCTCTTAATTTCTCTTTCTCATAGTTTGTTATTGGTATATAAAAATGCACATGTTTCTGAATATGAATTTTGAATCCTGCTACTTGACTAAATTCATTTATAAGTTCTAATAATTTTTGGTGGAATCTTTGGGGTTCTCTCTCTATAGTATCATGTTATCTGCAAATAATGACAGTTTTACTTCTTCCTTCCCAATTTGGTTGCATTTTGTTTCTGATTGCTATGGCTATGACTTTCAGCACTATGTTGAATAAAACCAGAGAAGGTAGGCATTTTGTCTTGTTCCTTATCTTAAGGAGAATGCTTTTAGCTTTTTCCCATGGACTATAATATTAGCTGTTGGTTTGTCATATATGAACTTTATTATGTTAAGTTATGTTCACTCGATTTCCACTTTGCTGAGAGTTTTTATCATAAATGGATACTGGATTTTTTCAAACTCTTTTTCTGCAATTGTTGATATGACCATATGATTTTCTATTTTTTATTTTGTTTATGTGGTATATCAAGTTAATCAATTTTCAGATATTGAAACAACTTTGCATATCAGGCATGAACCCCACTTGATTGTGGTGTATGATCATTTTAATGTATTGCTGAATTGAGTTTGCTAATATTTTCTTCAGGATTTTTACATCTAGTTAATTAGCGATATTGACCTATAGCTTGCTTTTTATGTAATGTTTTTGTCTCTTTGGGGACCAGAGTAATGGTGGCCTTGCAGAATGAGTTGGAAGCTTCCCTCTTTTTGAACTTTTTGGAGTAGTTTGAGAAGAATAAGTGTTAATTCTTTTTTTTTAATTAAAATTTATTGAGGTGACAATGGTGAACATAACTACATAGGTTCTAAGAGTAGGATTCTATAATACATCATCTGTATATTGCATTATGTATTCACCACCCAGAGTCAGTTCTCCTTCCATCACCATATATTTGACCCCATTTACCCTCTTCTACCCTCTCCACTCCACCCTTACCCTCTGGTAACCATGAAACTGTTGCCTGTCTCTATCAGTTTTTGTTTCTCTAATTGTTTGTCTTGTTCCTTTGTTGCCTTCAGTTTTACATTACACATAAGAGTGAAGTCATATGGTTGAAAACTTTATCTGTCTGACTTATTTCATTTAGCATAATAATCTCAGGATCCATCCATGTTGTCACAAATGGCAACATTTCATCTTTTCTTATGGCATCAAAGCAATAAACAGATTTAATGCAATCTCCATCAAAACCCAATGGCATTTTTTAAAGTAATAAAACAGAAAACCATCATATTTGTAGGGAATCACAAAAGACCCTGAATAGCCAAAGCAATTCTAAGAAAAAAGAACAAGGCTGGAGATATCACACTCCCTGACTTCAGCTTTCACTAAAAAGTGACAATAATCAAAATAGCATGGTATTGGCAGAAAAGCAGACACACAGGTCAATGGAATAGAATTGAAAACCCAGGAATAAACCCACATATATATATGCGCAGATAATTTCCAACATGGAGTCAAAAACATACAATGGAGAAAAGAAAGCCTCTTCAATATATTGTGCTGGGAAAATGGAAAGCCACATGCAAAAGAATGAAACTAGGCTGCTGTCTGTCACCATGTACCAAAATTAACTCCAAATGGATTAAAGAATTAAACATAAGACCTGAAAAAATAAACTGCAAAGAAGAAAACATACATACTAAACTTATGAAATTTGGTTCAAAGAGGATTTTATGAATTTGACCTCAAAGGCAAGGGGAGTAAAAGCTAAAATAAATGAATGGGACTATATTAAACGAAAAAGCTTCTGCACAGCAAAAGAAACCATTGACAAAGTAAACAGGCAACAAGCTGAATGGGAGAAGATTTTTGCAAACAATGCCTCCCATAAGGGGCTAATATACAAAATATATAAGGAACTCATACAACTCAACAACAAAGAAACAGACAATCCAATTAAAAAATGGGTAGAGGACCTGAATAGACATTTCTCCAAAGAGGACATACAGATAGCCAATAGGCATATGAAAAGATGCTCAACATCATTAATCATCAGAGACATGCAAATAAAAACCACAATGAGATATCACCTCACACTAGTTAGAGTGGTTATCATCAACAAGGGCAGTAATACAAGTGTTGGAGATGCCGTGGAGAAAAAGGAACCCTCATACACTGTTGATGGGAATGTAAAGTGGTACAGCCACTATGGAAAACAATATGGTGGTTCCTCAAGAAATTACCATATGACCCAGCAATTTCTTTCCTGGGTGTCTATCCCAAAAATCTGAAAATTATCCATAAAGATATATGTACTCCACTGTTCAGTGCAGCATTTTTTTGGCTAAGACATGGAAACAACCAAAGTGTCCTTTGATAGATGATTGTATAAAGATGTGGCATATATACACAGTGTTAATTCTTTTTGAATATTTGGTAAAATTCACCTGTGAATCCATCTGGTCCAGGACTTTTGTTTATTGGGAGCTTGCTGACTACTGATTCAATTTCCTTAGTAGTAATCAGTCTTTTCAGATTTTCTTTCTTCTTGATTTGGCCTTGGAAGAGTGTGTGCTTCTAGGAATATATCCATTTCTTCCAGATTATCCAATTGTTTGGCATATAGTTGCTACTTTGTAGTATTTTCTTAATTTTTTTTGGTAATTCTGTGGTGTCCATTTTTACTTTTTTGTCATTTCTGATTTCATTTATTTGGGTTCTCTCTCTCTCTCTCTCTCTCTCTCTCTCTCTCTCTCTCTCTCTCTCTCTCTCTCTCTCTGATGAGTCTAGTAAAAGTTTGTGAATTTTGTTTGTCCTTTCAAAAAATGAGGTCTTTGTTTCATTGATTCTTTGTATTGTTTTCTCAGCCTCTACTTCATTTATGTCTGCTATAATCCTTATTATTTCCCTCCTTGTAGTCACTTTGGGATTTTTTTTTCATGTTCTTTTTCCAGTTCACCTAAGTGTAAAAATAGACTGTTGATTCGACATTTTTCTTGTTTCTTTAGTTAGGCCTGAACTGCTATAAATTTGCCTCTTAGGACTGCTTTTCAGTGTGTCCCATAGATTTGGGGTCATTGTGTTTTCATTTTTCTTTGTCTCAAGGTATATTCTGATTTCTCTGATCTCATTGTTTGACCCATTCTTTATTTAATAGCATGTTATTTGTATTCCATGTGTTTGTGTGTTTTTCAGTTGTTGGTGTTTTTTTATAACATTGTGGTCAGAGAAGCTGCTTGATATGATTTTAGCCTTCTTAAATTTATTGAGACTTGTTTCATGGCCTAATATGTGGTCTATCTTGGAAAATGTTCCATGTACACTTGTAAAGAATGTATATTCTGATGCTTTGGGGGAAATTCTCTAAAAATATCGATTAAACCCATCTGTGTGTCATTTAAGGACGCTGTTTCTGTGATGATTTTCTGCCTGGAGAATGTTTCCATTGGTGTCAGTGAGGTTTTAAAGTCCCTTACTATAATTGTGTTACCTTTGATCTGCCTTTATGTCCATCAATATTTGTTTTATACATTTAGATACTCCTATGTTGGGTGCATAAATGTTTACTAGGGTTATGTTCTTTTTTAATTGATCCCTTTATGTAATGGCCTTATTTTTCTCTTAATATAGTCTTCATTTTAAAGTCTATTTTGTACTATATAGGTGTTGCTACTTCAGATTTTTTCTAATTTCCATTTGTGTGAAACACCTTTTTCTATCCATTTACTTCAGGCTGTGTGTGTCTTTTGATCTGAGGTAGGTCATTTTTCAACAGCATATGCATGGGTCTTGTTTTCATAACCATTCAGCTACCCTATGTCTTTTGATTACACCATTTAAATCATTTACATTTAAAGTGTTATTGATAGGTACATAGTTATTGCCATTTTGTTGTTCATATTTTTTATCTTCATTTGTTTGTTTTCTCCTTTCTTCTGTTTAAGGAAGTTTTTTGAACATTTTTTGTAATAGTGACTTAGTGGTAATAAATTCCTTTAACTTCTTGTCTGGGAAGCTGTTTATCTCTCCTTCAATTTTAAATGATTGCCTTGCTGGGTAGAGTAGTCTTGGTTGTAAGCCCTTGTTTTGTGTGTGTGTGTGTGTGTGTGTGTTGTTTTTTTTTATCACTTTGAGTATTTCCTGCCTCTCCCTTCTGGTCTGCAATGTTTCTGTTGGGAAATCAGCTGATAGTCTCAGGGGTGCTCCCTTGTAAGTAACTAGTTGTCTCCCTCTTGCTGCTTTTAGGATTCTCTATTTGTCTTTATCAGTTGCCATTGTAATTATAATGTGTCTTGGTGTGGTCCTGTTTGGATTCATGTTGTTTGGGATTCTGAGTACTTCCTGTGCCAGTTAGGGAATTTTTCAGTCATTATTTCTTCAAATAGGTTCTCAATCACTTGCTCCCTCGCTTCTGATACTCTTTTGATACAAATGTTGTTATGCTTGACGTTGTCCCACAGGCTCCTTAAACTATCTTTGTTATTCTTTTTTTTTCTTTATTCTTTGTTATTGTTGTTCTGCTTAGCTGTTTTCTGCTTCTTTGTCTTCTAAATTTCTGATTTGACTCTCTACTTCACCTTACCTGCTGTTGATTCTTTCTAGTGCATTCTTCATTTCAATTATTATATTCTTTATTTCTGATTTGTTCTTTTATGATTCATATATCCTTCTTTATGCTTGCTATCTCTGTTGAAGTTCTCACTAAGTTCCTTAAGCATTCTTATAACCAGGGTTTTAAACTCGTATCTGATAGGTTGATTGCTTCCATTTCATTTAGTTCTATTTTTAGAGGTTTCTCCTGTTCTTTTATTTTAAAAATATTTCTTTGTTTCCTCATTCTGGCTGCCTCTCTGTTTTTTCTTCTAAGTTATTAGGTAGGTCTCCTATGTCTCTCAGTATTTGCCAGGTGGCCTTATGTAGTATGTGTCTTGTGTGGTCCAATGGCACTGTCTTCCTCATCTCCTGTGCTTGTGTTCTAGGAGTGTCCTTGAGTGTGTTGTGTATGTTCTCTTGTTGTAGTTGAGCCTTGATTGATTTGGGCACATCAGTTGGTGGACTTGACTGACTTGACTCCCGGTGACTGATTGCTAGGATTGACTCTGCCCACATGCATGAGCTGCTATTTGGGAGGGTGACTCTTCAGTGGGGGATTTACCCCTGTTGGCTGTGTTTCTGTTGAGACCACCCATTGGGTGTGCTACTGTGGGGTTTGCCAGGTAGTGCTCTGGTGTGGTCTGAGGCCGGTCTCTGACTGTTTTGTTTATGGTGTCTCTTAGGAGGGGCTTCCTTGCAGGCCAATTTCAGCATTTCCTGTGACCAACCTGAGGCTACCTGGTAGGAGCTACAAAACTATATGTGTTTATTTGCTGCCTCTTCTGGACGTGGATACATGTGGGGGTGGCCTCGCTGTGAATTGAGGGCAACTGCCACCAGTATTGGGCCTGGGGAAGCTTAGCAAAAGACTCATGGCTCTCTAGGATTGTTTCCACCTGCCAGCTGCCCATAAGGCTCTGCCATTGAAAGAGCCTCCTTAGGTTCATGGCCAGGCTTGTGAACCTGGTATTAAGAGTGCCTCTGGCCATGCAGCACTAGCTGGGTGGGACAGAGTCCCAGGGATTTAAGAGGCCTGGGTGGTTGTTTTTACAAGGTTAATGCAGATTCCATTCTTACACTCATGCCTGCCTTGTGACCACTTCATAAAATGCCCTGAAAATATTGCAGCCAACCACCCCTTTCTTTGTGGCAGTGCCTGGCCTATGACCACTTTGAAAAATGCCCTGAGAACACCACAACCAACCACCACTCACCTTAGGCCTGCTGATCCCTGAGTACCTCACATGAGAAGCTTAGACACAAGTTCTGGTTCACTGTCCTCCACCAAAAGTTCCTTGGGCACTTTTGCTGCTCTCAGATTTGGCCCTTTGGGGAACGGTTCGATGTAGAAAAGATGGTGCCCTCCTGTAGGCTGCACATGAGGCAGGCTCCACACAGGGACAATGGTGCCTGTCCCTCCAGCCTTCACCCTGAAACTACGTAACTCAGTCTTTTCCAGTGTGTCTCTGGTGCCTTTTGAATTGCTGCTCATCCACCAGAGACCAAGTGAGTGTTTGCATGTGAGTGAGTCTGTGTGCAGGTTCTTTAAGAAGGAGTCTGTTTTTCCAGCCGCCTTCCATTTCACTGGGACAGATGGACAGAGTCCTCACTGATTTTCACTGCCAAATGTTGTGAGGACTCCTTTTCACAACACAGGAACCCTGGTCTTGGGAGTCCGGTGTGAAGCTGGGACCCTTCCCACTTCAGGGGGGACCTGAGCCACCAAGGTATCCCTCCTTGTGCTCAACCACTACCTGTAGGTTTGGGGTCAGCATGTTTAGTGTCTTGCTCCACCTACTAGTCGCAATGTGGCTTCTTCTTTATATTCTTAGTTATAGAGGCTCTGTTCATGTAGTCTTCAGATGATTCTTGAGGTCGATTGTTCTATAATTTAGTTGTAATTTTGATATGTGATCCTGGGAGTTAGCAGGGATCATGTTTACCTGTTTTACCACCTTGGACCTTCTATCTTTTGCAACTATTTCATTAAGAATAATGGCCTGTAATTTTCTTTTGTTGTTGTTGTATCTTTTTCTGGGTTGGTATCACAGTAATGTTGTACTCATAGAATGAGTTTGGAAGCTTTTCTTCAATTTTTTGGAATACTTTCAGAAGGATAGGTATTATTATTATTATTATCATTATCATTATTATTTTAAATTTTATTGGGGAATAGCCATGGTCGTTGGTTACACATTGCTTTCATGATACAAAGGCATAGTTGACTCTTTTAAGGAGGGCACAGCTCACAGTGGCCCATGCAAGAATCGAACTAGCAACCTCAGTGTTATCAGCACCACACTGTAACCAAATGAGCTAACTGGTCACACCCTTAATTTTTTGAATCGGTAGAATTCACCTGTAAAACTTTTTGATCCTGAAGTTTTGTTTGTTGGGGGTTTTTGATCACTGATTCAATTTAATTTCCAATAATTTGTCTTTTCAGGTTTTATATTTCTTTCTTTTTCAGTCTTGGGAGGTTATATGTTTTAAGAATTTGCCCATTTCTTCTAGGTTGTTCAATTTGCTCATGATAATTGTTCATATTATTCTGTTAGAATTCTTGGTATTTCTGTGGTATTTGTTGTCATTGCTCTTTTATTTCTTATGTATTTGGGCCCTTTCTCTTTTTTTCTTGATATTTCTAGATAAAGGTTTATATAGTTCATCTTTTCAAAGTATCAGTTCTTAGTTTTATTGATTTTTTATATTGTTTTATTAGTCTTTATTTGGACTCTGATCTTTACTATTTCCTTCTTTCAACTTACTTTGAGCTTTTTGATGTTGTTGTTCCATTAGGTGTAAAATTAAATTCATTATATGATATTTTTCTTTTTTTCTTGAGCTACACATCTATTGTTATTTTCCTCTTAGAAGTCTTTACGTGTATCTCAAATATTTTCAGTTGTTGTGTACGATTTAAATTTGTTGCAAGATATATATATTTTTTAAGTTGAATTTTATATTTTATTTTTTTTTTAAAGATTTTATTGGGGAGTTGGGGGAGGGGAACAGCACTGGAGAATTGGGGGAAGGGGAACAGACAAGTTTCTGTCCTTTGTTCTTCAGTCTAGTTGTGGAGGGCGTCACTTCACTGGCCCATGTTGGTATTGTGATCATTGTGCTCTTCCCAGGTGAGGCAGATCAGTCACCGGCCTCTGGACAGCCGCTCACAGCAGCTCTTGGCAATTCACACCAGCTGCTGGTCATTCATGCTGGCTGCCAGACACACATGATAGCTTATGGCAGCCCACTGCAGCAGGAATTGCAGCCTATGCCGTCGCCGGCAACTCATGGCAGCCCAGCTCCAGGTCGAGCTGTTGTTCACCATCTGAGCTGTAGAGGGCAGCCTCACTGGCCCTCCTGTGAGATCCAAACTAGGGCCCTGCTGCTCAAAGCTGGTGTCCCAAGCCAGCTCTTAACCAACGCGCCACTTGGCCGGCCCTGCAATATAATTTTTTTATCCTCACCTGCTAACATATACATTTTTCAGCAATGCCCATGTCACTTTCACAATTCCATGCTTCCCTGAAATTGAAAAATAACATTTCATTATTCAAGTAGGTTGTGGAATTAACTTTCCTAACATATTGATTTTAGTATTTTTCCTACTTCCCCATTATTCCACAGCAACACCCCCCCTTACCCGGACTCAATTATATTTATTTCTCCCACAGGAGTAAATCATATTTAGCTGGTCATGAGAGTAGTCTGAACAAATTTATAAAAATGAATTTTTACATACTTTCATTTATAAATATTAAATGAACTCATACATTCAACATAATATAGCTATATATTATTTTTTATGTCATTAAATATCCTGAACTTGGTGGTATTTCTTCTTATTCTTACTGACATACCAAGATTTTTTAAATGTTGATTTGAAACAAATTATTATTATTATTATTATTATTATTATTATTATTATCTCTCTGCTAGACAGAGGTTGAAAGTGAGATTTGTTCTAAGAAAATTAGCTCTATATTTAGAATATGTCATAAAAATATTTCAAATACGATTTCTCATCTTTAGCCTCTCAATCATTATGCACATTTTTTGTAAGAATATAGTATAAATTGTTACTTGTTAAGGAAAAATGCTTTACACATTCCAAAGATGTCATTAAGGAGAAAAACTAGTATGATGTTTTCAGAAATGTTTACATATACCTACAAGAGCATAAAATCAGCTTTTGAAATATGTGAGTTTTGATATACCATACATTTTAAAATTTGTTTCAAAACGTTAACATTTCTTTTAAATGTTTGTGTATATTGGAAGTTTCCAGGAACTGATAAATATAAGTAATTGTTTGCAGTTTCAAATATCAAGGTAAATAATTATGACAAGGTAATTCCTTCATGGAGCTTCCACTTCTGTGTTGAGAGAAACAAATTACACATGCAAGGCAATTTTACTATAGACATGAGGAGTAATGTAGCCATATACTAGAAAAATGATAGCTTTGTTTTTATGGTTTGTACAAAACATTAGGACACATAAAGATACAAGTGAGACAAGTGGCCTGCCTCAGCCCACACTACGGACTTACCAAAAATCTCTCAAAGGTCCACAGACTCCAAAAAGCAGTGACTGGCTTTAGCATGCCCTGTACCTCTTGCTAAGTGGCCCCCAGCCCAGCTATTGGCACCTAGTCTTGGTTCACACATAGCCTCTCCCGGGTACCTCCAAGCATAGCACAGACAGCCACCAACTACAGATCATTACCTGGTAGCATCTATCAAGTGACCCCAGGTTGGACACAGGCAGTAGCTGACCTTGGCCTGCACTGGAACCCCTCCCAAGATGCCCTAGAACCAATACACCTGTGGCAGGTTTCAGACCACATCAGAGCACTACCCAATTAGTACCACAAATGACACACCCAAAGGGTGGACTTGGCAGGCATCAGAGGCCTGCTGAAGTGAATCCCACTTGGTGGGGTCAGCCCCTGCACAACAGCTTGTCCACTGTAGTCATGACCTGTTCTCAGAGATAGTCAACCTGAGGGTTTTTCCTACACAATGATATCCCAATGGCAATCAAGGCTCAGTTACAACAGGAAGGCACACACAACCCACATAAAAAACATACCTGGAACACCTCAGAAAAAGAAGGAGACTGCATCACTGGGCCCCACAGGACACCTACTATATAACGCCACTCTACCAAGATTGGGAGGCATAGCAGCTCTACCTAATATATAAAAACAAACAAATGGAGGCAGCCAAAATGAAGAGACAAAGAAAAATGTCTCAAATGAAAGAACAGGACAAAATTCCAGAAAAAAAACTAAACAAAATGGAGGTAAGCAATCAACAAGATGCGGAGTTCAAAACACTGGTTATAAGAATGTTCAATGAGCATAGGGGAAGAATAGATGAATCAGTGAAAACTTCAACAATGATATAAAAAAAACTAAAAAGGAGCTAGAAAACATAAAAAAGTACCAGTTAGAAATGAAGAATACAGTAACTCAAATGAAGAATACATTAGATGGAATCAACAGCAGATTAGATGAAGCAGAGGATCGAATCAGCAATTTGGAAGACATCATAGCTGAAAACACCCATTGAAACAGAAAAATAAAAGAAAATAGTTTAAGAAACCTCTGGGACAATATCAACCATAACAGCCTTCACATCATAGGGTACCAGAAGAATAGGACGAAAAAGGAATTAAAAACCCATTTGAAGAAATAATGACAGAAAACTTGCCTAACCTGGTGAAGGAATTCCACATAAAAGTCCAGAAAGCTCAGAGAGTCCCAAACAAGATGAAGCCAAAGAGGCCCACACCAAGACATATTGTAATTAAAATGCCAAAGTTTAAAGACAAAGAGAGAATCTTAAAAGCAGCAAGAGAAAAGCAGTTAGTTTCTTACTAGGGAGCTTTCATAAGGCCTTCAGCTGATTTCTCAACAGAAGCTTTGCAGGATAGAAGGGTTTGATACGAAATATTCAGAGATGAAAAGTAAGGACCTACAATCAAGATTGTAAGGCTACCCAGCAAGGCTATCATTTAGAATTGAAGGAGCGATAAAGAGCTTCCCAGACAAGAAAAAGCAGAATGAGTTCATCATCATCAAACCAATATTACAAGAAATAATAAAGGATCTCCTTAAGAAGAAGAAGAAAAAAATAATAAAAAGTGCAAATAAGAAAATACCAGAAAGAAAAAATTCTCACTGTCAAAGGCAAATATAATAAAAGCAGTAGATCAACTAACATGAAAACTGGTACAAAGGTTAAAAGGCAAAAGTAGGAAGATCATGTGTAATTTCAATAGTAAATGAGTGGATACACACAAGCACACACACAAACACACACACACATACACACACACACAAAAGAAGTTAAAATAATGACAAAAACAGAAACGTGGAGGGGTGAGTAAAAATGGTAGTGATTTTAGTGTGTGTTCAAACTTAAGTGGCCATCAACTTAAAATAGACTGCTATAAACTTAGCTTGGTATATATGATGCACATGGTAACCACAAACCAAAAATTTACAAGAAATATACAAGAAAAAAAGACAAAGGAATCCAAACACAACACTATAGAAAGTTATAAACATACAAGAGAAACAACATAAAGAGAGCAAGAGAATAAGAAAGTAACAGAAGAGCAAAACAATCAGAAAACCATTAATAAAATGGCAATAGCTACATATCTATCAATAATTTAAATGTCAATGGAGTAAATGCTTCAATCAAATGATGAATGGATAAAGAAGAAGTGGTACATATTTACAATGGGATACTACTCAGCCATCATAAAGAATAAAATCTTACCATTTGCAACAACATGGATGGACCTAAAGGCTATTATAATTAGTGATATAAGTCAGAAAGAGAAAGGCAAATACCATATGATTTCACTTATATGTGGAATCTAAAAAACAAAATAAACGAGCAAACTCAGATACAGGGAACAAACTGATGGTTTCTGGATGAGAGGGGAGTTGGGGGGCTGGATGATAAAGGTGAAGAGATTAAGAAGTACAAATTCGCAGATACAAAATAGTCATGGGGATGTAAAGTACATCTTAGTGAATATAGACAATAATATTATAAAAACTATACAATATGGTGTCAGGTAGGTGCAAGATTTATTGGAGGAATCATTTCATAAGTTATATTAATGTGTAACCACTATTTTATACAGCAAAACTAATATAATATTGAATGTTGACTGTAATTTTAAAAATACATTTAAAAATAAAAATGAAAAAAGTTCAAGTGGAATAAATTAGACTTACAACTTGATTAATAAAAGTGAAAGAAAAAGAACTGACTATAATTAGAACCTGCTTTTTTGTGAATTTGGTATTTGTGGTTGTGTATTACTATTTCGTCTAGGATGAGTTCACGAACTTAATTGTCAGACATATGTATACTTTACCATAGTTTTAAAAAACACATGGGGGTACACAAATCAAATTCCAGAAAATGAGATTCTATACATAGAACAACCTATTTTCTTTAAACATTTAACTGTGAGGAAAAACTTAATAGATGGGGAGGGCACATATAGATTAAAAGATAACATGCTTTGGGGCCAGCCGAGTGGATCGTTGATTAAGAGTTGGCTTGGGAGCACAAGCTCTGAGCAGCAGGGCCACCGGTTTGATTCCCACATGGGCCAGTGACGCTGCACCCTCTACAACTAAGACGGTGAGCAACAGCTCGACCTGGAGCTGGGCTGCCGAGAATCGCCGGCGACAACGTAGGCTGCAGTGGGGCTGCAGTGGGCTGCTGTAAGCTACCATGAGTGACCAGCAGCCAGTGTGAGCTGCTGGCAGCCAGTGTGAGCTGCTGTGAACCGCTGTGAGTGGCCGCCCAATGGCCGGCGACTGATCTGCCTCAGCCAGGAAGAGAGCAATGATCATAATACCAACATGGGCCAGTGAAGCGCCGTCCTCCACAACTAGACTGAAGAACAAAAGGACAGCAACTTGTCTGTTCCCCTTCCCCGATTCCCCAACGCTGTTCCCATCCCCTAATTCCCTCAATTCCCCCAATAAAAAATCTTTAAAAATTTATTGAAAGGATACATTTTATAACTACTGATTTGGGGTCCTTGTAACAGAATTTTGAAAAGGAAGCCAGAGCACTTGGGATTAAATCTAAAAATTGTCAGTAATTCTATTGTGATCATAGCCACGTTGCCTTACCCCCCAGCAACTCAGTTAACTGCCCTATAAAATGCGGGAGGACCCTATTTCTTACTTACTAAAAAAACAATTCCAAAGGGTAAAATCAAGGAATATATGCTTCTAAAAACATGCTCAAGGAGATGAATCACATGAATTCAACTGAGCTTAACATATTGCCATTTGACAACTACTGAACCAAAAAATGGACTAGATAATATGGTATTTATTTTAGCTCATTGAGAGTCTTTGGTATAATTAGAATAAAAACTGGATTTTTATCTTAGATTTCTTATATTATTTCTTATCTTACATTATTTGTCCATACTTGTGTGTAGAGGTCAACCTGATTCTCTATAGTACATATACTGAAAAATAGCATGTAAAATATGAAAAATGATCAATAAACTTATTTTTAAATTCACAGATGAAATAAAATGTTTAACAAAATAATGGGATAAATAATTCCATTTGAAGAAAACTTTCTCCCTTATAGATGTTATAAATGTGAGTTTTCATGTATTAAAATTGCTGAAGGAAACTTACATGTATTATTTACAATATGTTTATGAATCATTATTGAGAGGTTACTTATTAAAACAAGATGAAACTAATACAAATATATACAATATGTATATTATATATATAAAAAATAAGATATATACATGTTCTGTCAACTGATAGAGACAAAAAGTAAACATCCCTGTGTCTTATCTTAGAATTTTATGATTTTATGTGTCCTGCATCTGGTTTTTTATCCATTTATATCTTATATCTTACCAATTGTATACTCTTTTTTTTGTAATGTCTTTGTCTGATTTTGGGATCAGGGTGATACCAATTATATACTCTCAAATAAACTTACTTACAACAGCATACAGATAATTCAGTTTTGTCGAGAATTATATTTTATTTTCAGACATTCTGTTATTATATTAATCATTCAGTGTAAGTTTTAAGTACACAAAAAGGTGTAGACATATAGTTTCAACTATATTTTATTGCTCAGGCACATCAATTATAATTACTAATGGTCTAGGACAGGGGTCGGCAAACTTTTGAGATGGAAGAGCCGCCAGGGGTCAGCAAACTGCAGCTTGTGAGCATGTGGCTCTGAAGTAAAATTGAAAATGAAAATAAAATTATCATAGTTTCATTTATAAAATTTTCAAAGGATATTATTCACATAATGGTGATTATGTAAAATATATTTATAGCTCTCGAATAATTTTTAAATTGTTGTGACGGACAGGATTGGCTCTTCCAGGGGTCGGCAAACTTTTGAGACAGAACGTACCCAAAGAGCCTCATGTGGCTCTTGAGCCGCAGTTTGCCGAATCCCGGTCTAGAACAATGAGGAATTAGGAGATTTATCAAGTATACAAAATTACTGATGGTGTGCTATTAAATATTGTTTTTTTAATGCTGATTGTAAGAACACTTTGTAATAATTTTTATTCTGAGAATATGAATACATTTGTACAACTGTTCTAAATATAATCAAGGTCCCATATTAAATAATTAAAGGAGGCACCTTCATTGCCTTTCCAGAAGATTTAATTCTTTATATCACAATTATTTGTTACACTTAAGTTATTAATCCATAATACACACACACGAGACAGTATAAAGTAATACAAAACGTATGGACTTTTCAGTTAGATAGTCATGGACTGAACCTTGTCTGTGCTTCCACTAGCTGTGTAACTTCAGGAAAAAATCTTAACCTCTTTGTCTCAGTTTCTCAGAATAAGAACAATAGCTACTTGGTAGGCTTAATTTGAGGATGATATGTTAACATTATTTAAATTGTTGGCCCAGAATAAATAAAAATAAATGCAAGCAATTGTGATTTATTATATTTAAGAAAAACATCGAACGCAGGTCTTTCCAAAGAACATAGGCGTACAAAAAAGCAATAAAGATATTTTAAATATGCAATTTGTGTCCCTCCAATAAATATTGCACATATATTTAGATCTCTTTTCCACTTGTATATTACAGTACTATTGAAGACTAAAATACACTGAACGCTAATTATACATGTAAATAGCTATGTCAGTGGGATACAGATCGCTAGTTTACCTAGAGTGATGTAACTCATCTCCATGTAGCCATTTATGATAGATTTCATTTTACTTAAAGAGAAATCCATCTCTTTGTATTGACATCTCTGTGATACATTTTTGCATATGCACTGAGAAACTTGTCCACAGCCCAGAAAATGTTGAAGGATGTACATAATGTGATGTGTGATCAGGATGATAACAACTTCTGAGAAAATATTTACTTTACAGAAGATCAAACTTTTCAAAACCTGAAATGAAAAGACAGGCCCATAGAGAGGAAGAAAACTCCAGAGAGGGAAGTAGTATGCTCACTCTGTGTAATAGCATATTAATATTCAAGAACAGTACATGGTCATATTTGCATATTATAATTGTAGTAATTTGCAGATGAGGGTGATTAGACATATTAATGATTTACGTGGTTTCTCAAGGATTTTATTTGATATTTTTCAAATGCTCATCAATTAAATATGTATCAAACACCCACTGTGTGCATAGAATTTTATGAGTTGAGTTAATATAATGCTAATCTAATAAGCAAAGTAGAATGTTATTAGGCTAGTTCAGGTTCAATAGAGAATACTTCTCATGCATTTTCAGTGATATGGGTAAAAAACACTATCTCAATACCTCATGGGGTAGTATTTTCTGATTTATATTTTTAAATTGCTTAGGGGAAACAAGTTTATTTTCAGAAGTGGATCACAGTACAACACTCTAAAAAATAAGTCAGCCTCATCTTTCAATCAGAAGTGCAGAAGCAGTGTGCCTCAGCAGCCATGTTTGACTAGGCAAGGTGAGAGTTGCTGGCCCCCTACAGTGGCAAAACCTAAGCCACTAGCCTGGGGTTTCTTACTGTAATTCCAAATTCATATCCGATCCTAATACATCCAAATAGGAGAATCTTCAATGGTCTATGGCAGGTGTCGGCAAACTTTTGAGATGGAAGAGCCACCAGGGGTCAGCAAACTGCGGCTCGCGAGCCACTGAAGTACAATTGAAAATGAAAATAAAACTATCATAGTTTCATTTATAAACATTTTAAAGGATATTATTCACATAATAGTGATTATGTAACAATATATTTATGGATCTCAAATAATTTTTAAGTTGTTGTGAGGGACAGGATTGGCTGTTCCAGGGGTCAGCAAACTTTTGAGACGGAATACGCCCAAAGAGCTGCATGTGGCTCACGAGCTGCAGTTTGCCCGACACCTGGTCTATGGAGAGGGGAGTTACTCACTCTCTTCTGCCATAGCACGACCTTGATCGTGCCAGGTAGCTGGTAAACTAGCTAAAGAAATCAGGTCTTAGAATTGCTATTTCTGTTCTCCATTGAATACAGTAAATACAGAAAAGTTTTTCCCCCTATGAAATCAATATTTAAAAGTGGCTATAGATGCTGAGTAAATTTTGGTTAAATATCAAATAAGATCAATAACATCGAGCTGTTTTTAAGGGAAAACTATTATTAAAAACACAGTGTGGTATTAAAATCACGTCTAATGCAGGAAACGGTGGTTCCAGGATTTTTTTATGGGAAGGGTGACAAATTGGTAGAAAGGGAAAGCTAAAGCACTTGTCCTGGAGACATATTTGTGTAATAAATACTCTGCTTTGATTTAGTATGATGATCTGGACAGCTGATGGAGGCAATTGGAAGCTAAGGCCTCCTAAAGCCATTCCTTTGTGTTGGCCCTGCCTTCAAGAATACACTGGGAAATTTCTCTTTCTCAGTGCGACTTATTTCACTTAGCATAATACCCTCTAGTTCCATCCATGTTGTCACAAATGGTAAGGTTTCTTTTTTATTGCTGAGTAATATTCCACTATATATATGTACTACATTTTTATCCAGTCATCTATTGATGGGCACTAAGTTGCTTCCGTATCTTGACTGTTGTGAATAGCACTGTAGTGAACATAACCACTACACTGTACACCTGAAGCTAATGTAAAATAATATTCAATGTCAACTGTAATTAAAAAATAAAATAATAAGGGCCAGCTGAGTGGCTCAGTTGGTTAGAGCGTGAGCTCTGAGCAACAGAGTCACTGATTCGATTCCCATATGGGCCAGTGAGCTGTGCCCAAGCAGACCTGCTGCTGAGCTGGTGAGAGCATTCGCTCTTAACAACAAGGTTACCAGTTTGAGTCCCACATGGGATGGTGGGCTGTGTCCCCCCGCAACTAGCTTGAAAGCAGCAACTGGACTTGGAGCTGAGTTTGTGCCCTCCACAAATAAGATTGAAGGACAACAACTTGACTTGGAGCTGATGGGTCCTGGAAAAACACAATGTTCCCCTTCCCCAACTCCCCAACACTGTACCTTTCCCCAATTCCCCAATATAAATAAATAAATAAATAAATAAATAAAAAAGAGTAAAAAATATATTTTTTAAAAAGGCGAAGGGATTAAGAGGTAAAAATTGGTAGTTACTAAATAGTAAATAAAAAAGGAGTACAATTGGAAAGTTATATAATTTTGACCTTGTTCTCCCAAGTTCTGCCAACTGCCACTTGAATTTCAACAAAGTGATTGAATTTTCTGATCCTGGATTGCTTAAACTGGGCATAATAGTGAGTAGCTTGCAGGTTTTAAAGGAAGCTTAAACAATATTGTATATGTAGAGATTTTTGTGCAGTGCCTGGCAATAGTGTATGGCCATGACATTTTCTTCTGTTTATGGTAACTTATTTTCCTCCAAACCATCCTCACAATGAGATTATACAGCTGATTGTCCCTCCCAGGCAGATCAAATAGAGATCAATACTTTCTAATATCATCTGTGCCAAGCCATGGCAATATTTTTTTTCCTAGTTTTAAAACCTGAAGAAAAATGAGTTATTAAATATATCTTGGAGAAACAATAAAGGAAATTTTCTTATAGCTGAGTTCATTTTTTTATTAGCTTTATAAGCAATCATCGGGAATGTGTGAGACCCAGGCATGAGCATTTTTCAAAGGGCCTATAAATCGTTCTGATACAAAACCTCGTGTAAAAACTACTGCACCCATGTACACATATGTACATGCATGTGCACATACACATATTTACATGATGTATTGAAACATTGATATTTTAATGAGTTTTAAGCAGTGTTTTATATACCATTTTGTATGCATATATTTTCAAAAGTATATTTTACATAAACGTTCTTATACATGGTACCAGCACCACATTTTATCAAAGCAACCATGTGTCTTCTTAAATAGATTAATATTCCTATTTGGATAGACCATTTAGTTTCCTAGCAAGATGGACTTGAGCTGGTATATAGGGCCTTAAAGGATGCAAGGAAAGGTAAGAGACATTTGACAAATTATCAAAGTAAGAGTAGCTCCTGTTCCTCCCCACTACAACTCAAATCTCATTCTGTCAGTAGTCTCAAAAAACTAACCAATGCAAAATCAGAGCTAATCTTTGGTTGCAATTACTTAGAGCTTTGGAGATTTTTACAGCTTTTTATTTCTGATGACATAAGCCACATGTACTCATCACAAGAAACTTAAAACATGAACAAAAGTACAAAGATGGGAAAATTACCTGTAATCTCATCATCCAGAGATAACTTTCTTTTTAAATTATTTTTTCAATTATATTGACATGCAATATTATTTTATTAAGTGCCATACAAAATTAAATATTATTCAGAATCACAAAAAGAAAACAAGAAACAACTGGTTAAATTCAGTGTTGTAAATTATATAAATAAGTGTAGTAAAAAGGCACAAATTTTAGTTCAGGAAACCACCATGCTGTATACCTGAAACTTATATAAAATAATACTGAATGTCAACTATAATTGAAAAAAATAATTTAAAAAGATGGCGGTAGAAGAAGGTAAAGGGGGTCAAATACATGGTGATAGAAGGAGAACTGGCTGCGTGGTGAACACACAATGCAATATATAGATGACGTATTATAGAATTGTACACTTGAAACCTATATAATTTTATTAACCAATGTCACCCCAACAAATTTAAAATAAATGATAAAAAAGAAGCCTCAGTGCAGCTGTTTGAAGACTAATAGGCTCAAGACCTACTTTCTGCTAGAGATCCTATCTTTCAGAATACCCAATAACATTCACATGCTACATTAAATACTACCTTTACTTGTAAAAGATTTCAGTTGTTTTTATTATTAGCTTTTGAATTCTGATACTGGAAACTAATTTAATTTACAATTGGCTATAATTGGTACTTGTTTGTGAATTCTTGAGAAGTAATAAAATATAACCTAGAAATTGTTTTCAAATACAATACAATTGTTTACATATAGACTAATTTTTAGAGCATTTTTAGGATCACAACAAAATTTAGCAGAAAGTATGGAGTTCCCATATACCCCCTTCACACACACAGGCACAGTCTTTTCCACCATCAATACCAGTGCTAGAGTGGTACATTTGTTACAATCAATGAACAAATATTGCTACCTCATTGTCACCTAAAGTCCATAGTTTGAATTAAGATTCACTGTTGGTGTTGTATTAATATAAATTTTAGAGTTATTAACTAATATTTAAAATTTCACATACTTTTATATTTAAAACATTTAACCCTCCATTGGATGAAACTGATCTCACAGATTCATTGCACACAAATTTTCAAATATCAGTTAATTTAACTATCGTGACTCATCGCTTCCGTATCTTCCCCCTCTACTGTAAGCTATTGCCAGTCATGTTTGTGACTTAGTACAGTAAAAACATATTTCATAGCAACATCTTTGTGTGCAACAAATCTGTGAGATCAGTTGTGCCCGACGGAGGGTTAAATATTTCTTACTTTTAATTTAATAAATTCGATGGGGTTTCCAACAAATATTTTTTAACTTTCAAGCATTTTCACAGGTCCTTGAAAATTTCATTACCTATAATGACAACAATTACAGCAGCAAACACTCATTTAAGTATTATTCTTTTCCAGGTGATGCTTTTAGATTTTACATATATTTAGTTACTTACCCTTCACAACTTATTGAAGTTGGTACTATTATTACTCCTATTTTACAGATGGGCAAACTGAGATATAAGTAATATACTCAGAATCATACAACTACTAAGTGAAAAAGCTATGATTCAAATCAAAACAGTTTAGGTAAAAAAATCCACGCTCTTTTTCCTTTGTGCTTCTCTAAGCATTCTGGCTCTGGTACCTGATCATTACAGGAGTTTTTGCTGAGCCTCCTCACACTTCAGCATTTGGCAAGGTCATCATAGGTTTTGTAGGAATGTAAGGAGGTTTATTTTAACTTTTCAACAAAGTAAAATTTTGGACACACACACACACACACACACACACACATACACATACATTTGTAAACACAAATTTACAAATTTATTTATGCATAGCTGAAAACAAAATACAATCCTGTAGCTGCGAGTTTAGGAATGCTCACCAAATATACTCTCAGGTTGTAATGTCATCTGAACTTCCTTAATTTTTTAGTCTCTTTGCCTGGGCTAACATATGGGCATTGTTACCCCAAAGTGTTTTTTGCTGAGTCATAGCGAAGAATTTTTCACTACAAAATCATCAGAATGTATAATATATGGAAGAGTCCATGGAAACTGCTGTGTCAAACTTACCTTCTTGCAAGTTATTTTGCAGCTACAAGTATGGTGATATTAGGAGATGGTATGGAGTCCTTGAATGCCAATTTCCCTGTTGTTTCTTCTCAGCAGAATAATTGGTTTCTACCTCTGTTCAAGTGGAATCGAAGTTGTTTTTGTTTTCCCTGACCTCATTGTGAATTTTTTATGTCCTTTTGTTTTAAAATCCCTTTTAACTCTAATGATCCCTAAATAGTACCTAGCTGATAAAATATGCTGTTAGGTTCAGTGATTCATTTCCTGAAGTATAATATATTTCCCTGAATACTTTCTTTTAATTAAATGATAATGTCCATTACCTAGAATTTATTATAATAACACAAATCTAGTACCCATCTGACACCATACTTAGTTATTACAATATTATTGACTCTATCCCTTATACTATACCCTACACCCATATAACTACTTTGTAACAACCGCTTTGTACTTCTTAATCCCTTGCCCTTTTTTCACCCACCCCCTCAACTCCCCTCTCATCTGGCAACCATCAATACGTTCTCTGTATCTATGAGTTTTGTTTCTGTTTTGTTTGTTAATTTTGTGCTTAGATTCCACATATAAGTGAAATCACATTATATATGTCTTTGTCTGATATACTCCACTCACACAAAACGCTTCAGGTCCCTCCATGAGCTGCAGATGGCAAAAACCCATTACCCTCCATGGCCAAACAATATTTCACTGTATTTATGCACCACCTACTTTTTATCCATTCATCCATTAATGGATACCCAGGCTGCCTCCACATCTTGGCTATTGTAAGCAATGCTGCAATGAACATATGAAAGTGTACATCCTTTGAAGAAGCATTTTGGGTTTCTTCAGATAAATACCCTAAAGTAGGATTACTGGGTCCTTCATCATTTCTTCTTATAGCCATTGTTTTAAAGTCTGTTTTGTAGGTTGTTTACCTCTATTTTGTTTAGTTCCTTTTCTGAATTTTCTCTTGTTCTTTCATTTGGGACACATTTCTTTGTTTCCTCATTTTGGCTGCCTCTCCGTGTTTGTTTCTATGTATTGGGTAGATCTGCTATGTCTCCCAGGCTTGGCCAGGTGGCCTTATGTAGTAGGTGTCCTGTGGGGCTCAGTGGCACAGTCTCCCTAGTCACCTGCTCCAGGTGTTCCAGGAGTGTCCTTTGTGTGGGTTGTGTGTGCCCTCCTGTTATAGTTGAGCTTTGATTGCTACTGGCACACCAGTAGGTGGGATTGACCCTTAGACTGACTGGGTATGGGGTTTGACCATGTCCACAGCTTATAGGCTGCTGTGTGGGTGGCTTACCTCATTGAGTGGGATTTGCCCCAATTGGCTCCAGTGCCTGTTGAGACTACCCTTTGTGTGTGTTACTTGTGGTATTCTGCTGTAGTCTGAAGCCAATCTCCAAGTATGTTGCTTCTGGGACCTCTTGGGAGGTGCTCTGGTGCAGACCCAGGTCAGCAACTGCTTGTGACTGGCTAGGGACTACATGGTAGGAGCTACAAAGTGATCTGTGGTTGTTCGCTGCTTGTGCTGGACCTGGAGGCACATGGGAGAGGCCACACTACAAACCAAGGCTGTCTGCCACCAGTACTGGGCCTGTGGTAGCTCTGCAAAAAGCCAGGACCCTCTGAGGCCTGCTGTCAGCTTCTGGCTCCCTTAAAGTTCAGCCACTGATGAAGCTTCATTTGGTACTCAAGTTGGGTGACGTAGGGTCTGAGGGAATCATTAGAATGGGAAGAGTTGTGGTCACCACATTAATGTAGATTCTGACTTGGTGACAATGCTGAACCTGGAGCTACTCATCAAAAATTTCAGAGCACACTGAGGCCAGCCCCTGCCCCCTGGGACCCAGGCCCAGGAACTTCAATAGTTTTCCAAGAAAGTATGCAATGCAGGTGGGGCTAACTGTTCTTCAAGAATGTGCCTCTGGTATTGGGGGAGTTCGGTGGGACATGGTCCAGTGAGTCAGCAGAGTGGATAAGCAGAGCTCACCAGGTCAATCCAATTCAGATTTGGCCGTGTGGAGGTGAGTTTAACACAGGCAAGATGGCGCCTGCCCCTGGCTGCATGGGAGAAGAACCTCACACAGGGAAAATGCCAACTGTCCTCCAGTCTTCCTTCTGGAGTCACACACCTCAGTCTTCCCCACCTTATTGTTCCGACACCTCCTGAATTGCCATCTCTCCACTGGAGCCCAAGGTGAGTGTCTGCGAGCAAGTGAGTCTGTGCCCAGGCAGTTTAAGAGGAGGACAGCTAGGTTTCCCTGCCACCTTCCATCCCACCCAGATGGTTGAAATCTATACTGTTTTTCACAGCTAGATGTTGTGGGAGCTCCTATTCCCGGCACCAGTACTCTTGGCTGGGCAGCCTGGCTTGGGGCTGGGGACTTTTGTTCCTCCAAGGTGAACCTCCATGGCCTAGATATCCCTCCTGATTCTCAACCATCACGGAGAGTTAGGACCCGTTCCACATCTCTGCCCCTCCTATGAGTCTCAATGTGGCTTTTTTATATTTTTAGTCATAGGACTTCTGTTTGGCTAGAATTCAGATGGCTCTCCAGTTTGATTGCTCTATAATTTAGTTGTAATTTAAATGTGTTCAAGGAAAGACACATGCACAGTTTTTATCTACTTCGCAATCTTGGATCTTTTGTAGCTTCTTTTATAAAAGCACTAATCCCATCTACAATGAAGATCTTAAGTCCATTAAACATTTCAATATACTTCAATGGATCTATGAAGAGTTTCATAGTTTGTTGCATAAAAGATATAATTTTTAGAGTGCAAATTAACATTTGTGTTTTCTGTCCCTTGCTTTTCTCTGATGTATTCAAGTAGAACAGCACATATAAGTGCACAAAAATGAAAGTGTGTAAGCGTTCAGGTAATGGCAAACAGTTTGATGTAACTGGTGTCCTAAGTGCCATTCTTGGAAATGATGGGTTGTGAAGTGTCAGGAAATGAGTCTGAAAAGGAATGCTGAAGATTATTTTTTAACTCCTTTGTAATATACTAAGTAATTTAGATCTGATTCTATAAGCAAGAGGAACCATTCAAGCTTTTAAGTAAGATAGTGATATCTTTCAGATTCTAGAAATCTAAATCTGGTAAGATTGTAAAATTTTAAAATATGGAAGTTGGAACAAAGAAATAAAAAATTGATTTCAGAGCAACTTTTGAAGTAGAATTAATGGGATTTGATGAACAATTAGATGTGGAGAGATGAGAAGAAAGAGGATTTGAGGATGACTGAAGTTCATAGCTTGTACCACTAGAAGAAAATCAGTAACAGTAAAAGAGAATATTGAAAAAAGATTAAAAACATTATGTATGGTTACAATTGATTCCCATAATATTCAAATGAAAGACTACCCATGCTGGTATTGACATCACCATTTTGTTACATGATGTAAAGTGTAATTCTGTGCATTATCATAGCCAATTAAGGATATTTAAATAACCATGTCACATTTCTAATTTATTTTACTATTGGAAATAGGTCCAAGGTTGTACCATAGCAAAAATTAAAAATGTATAACTGAAACATTGGAATTATCATGCCTATAACTCACTAAATTCTTGCAATTGATATTAAATCTGTTTCCTCACTTCTTCAAATATTAAAATTCTATGGTAAGAAAACCTTAATTGGTGGAACAAATTGCCTTTACTTGGTTAATTATGTATTGTTTATC
This sequence comes from Hipposideros armiger, assembly GCF_001890085.2. Lineage (NCBI taxonomy): Eukaryota > Metazoa > Chordata > Mammalia > Chiroptera > Hipposideridae > Hipposideros > Hipposideros armiger. Next base: position 1,441,294 of record NW_017731656.1, read on the forward strand.
AATCCTATTCATTATTTGATAAAACAAGAGAGATTTACTCATGCTTCAAAACAAAAAGTTTGGACAGCTTTTAAAGTATGGTTAGTTAATTAAAATTATTTTACTAGGTTAGACCATATGAATTTTCCAATGTTTGACTGCTTTTGACCTACAAAAATGGCACTTCATATAGTTCAATCTAATTGTTATCAGTGACCTACATAATTCCTGCTGTGATGTATGTAATATGTACTTGGATTTTTAGTGATACTTCATATCTTTAAATTGGGTCATCTTGATTAAACATCTAACAGACATCTGTTTTACTACTGATCAGGATGTTCAGATACCTATCAGACTTTGCCAATGGCCTACTTTATTTTCATCTTGAAGGTATTATGCAAAACATCTGCAATCATCCAAAATATACAGAACTAAAATGACTAAGCAACTGGCAAAACTACTAATTTCAATAACATGTTATGCAGCACTTCTAGAGGGTTTATCAGTTTGAAAACTCCAAAGTGCCATATTTTCTATATTTATTAAATGTCCCACAACATTTAATTCTTAAAAAAGATGAGTCTCTTTTGAATAACGGACATGGGAGCAATTTTTAAAATTATTTAGTGGGTCTGTCACTTTTAGCAGTAGTATTTGCAGTGTATGCCCTGAATTTGAATGTGTGTCTATGACAGGTACAACTAAATGGCCTAGAAGATATTGTTAGTTTATTTTATACAAAATCTGCTAGGATATGATGTTTAAAAATTTTACAGAATAAAACATAGACTTTCAAAATATTAATTGAAACTCAATAGGAAGTGAGGTAGTACATAAGAAGTCTGGCTTACATTTTTTGGAGGGGTTTTTTTGGGGGATTTTTTAAAAGATTTTTATTGGGGAATTGGGGGGATGGGAACAGCGCTGGGAAATTGGGGGAAGGGGAATAGACAAGTTGCTGTCATTTTGTTCTTCAATCTAGTTGTGGAGGACATTGCTTCACTGGCCCAAGTTGGCACCATCATTGTGCTCTTCCCGGGCCAGGCAGATCAGTCGCTGGCTTCTGGACGGCTGCTCACTGCGGCTGCAGGCCGCTCACACTGGCTGCTGGCTACATACGGTAGCCCATGGCAACCCACTGCCACAGGGGCTGCAGCCCACGCCGTCACCGGCAACTCACAGCAGCCCAGCTCCAGGTTGAGCTGCTGTTCAGCATCTTAGCTGTAGAGGGCAGTGTCAATGGCCCTCATATGTGGGATCCGAACCGGGGCCCTCTGGCATCCCAAGCCAGTTCTTAACCATCGCACCACTCGGCCGGCCCTGGCTTACGTTTTTGAATTGTGGTCTTAATAAATCTCACTATGCTAACGTGATGATTCTTGGATTTTGCCTGCATTAAAATCATTTTAGAAGATAATTGGTTTAAGTTATTATAATACTGCCTGACCATATTTCTTTTGCTTTTCAACCAATGAAAAAGGTATCATTAAATTATTGTTGCATGGGAAAGTCATGTATTACAAATGTTACTGAGTATAGAATATAAAATGGACTTGAGAAAAATAAATACACTTCACACAGGGGAAAAAAAATGATGAGAAGACAAAACAGGTTTTCAATTCTTTAGACTGAATCCTATGCTTCATTGTTTTTTATTGTTTGTTTTATGAAAAAAATGTATATTCTGATGTTATAGAAAAATGCATTAAAATTTATAGTTTATTTTTTATATTAGAAAATAAATGGTAGGAAAAAGATGATTGAAGAGGAAGTGACACCCACGTGGTGAACAAACACTGTTGAGTGAATCTTGTAAAAAAAATAGTTTGGAGCAGAATAATAGCAATATCTAAGAAAAGCGGATAATTCTTTGTTAATGATGACTATATGTACTCCTCTACTTTTAAGAAACTTTCAATTTTAAGTTTTGTTGACTTATTGAGAACTCTAATGGAAGGAAAAGAACACTATATTAAATTATATATATATATATATATATATATATATATATATATCATGCATCCTTATTCCAGGAACATCAAAATGTGAAAAATCATGCATCTTATAAAGAAACATAGTTTTCTTTGTGACCCAGAAGTCCACAGGAATGAGAACCACTGATATACAACAAGCACCCAGTACAAGATAACAACATGGAGGAACTATATTGAAAATGATAGGAAATCCTTTACTTGTTTTAATTTATAACATTACATTGGACAAGTACAAACAATTTGCTTTTTTTTTTTAACTGTTATGTTCACTCCACCTATGCACACATCTTTTCACATTTGGCATTGATATGCTTCACATGTACCTTGACAAAAAGAAATTTAGCTTACCATGATCTGTCCACACTAGGGAATAATTTAAAAATAAGTTATTTAATATGTATAAAGAAATAATTTTATTTTCCAGTCCTCATAAGGATGAAGGCTCTTTATATATGTGGGTCACAATGCCTCACAGGACCCAAATCTATGGACTTAAGTTTATTCTATAAAGGGCCCAAATGAATGGTTAATTTCCTATCACAATATAGAACACATATATTTATACACCCATAAATTTTAGTAGAATTCATTTTAGAGCAGTTTTAGGTTGATAAAAGTTGTGAGCAAAAAGTACACAGTTCTCATATATCCTGCTCCCTGCACAGACTTGCACCTACTGTTAATATCTTGCATAAATATGGTACATTTGTTGGGGCCAGCCGAGTGGCTCAGTTGGTTAAGAGTTGCCTTGAGAATGTGAGCAGCAGGGCCGTTGGTTTGGTTTGCACGTGGGCCAGTGACGCTGCACCCTCTACAGCTAAGATGGTGAACAACAGCTTGACCTGGAGCTGGGCTGCTGTGAGTGGCCAGAGATGGCATAGGCTGCAGTGGAACTGCAGTGGGCTGCCGTGAGCTACCGTGAGTGGCTGGCAGCCAGAGCTAGCGGCCAGCAACCGGTGAGAATATCCATGAGCTGCGGTGAGCAGCCGCAAGCTGCCGTCTAATGGCTGGCAAGCGATTGCCTCACCCAGGAAGAGTACAATGATCATAATACCAACATGGGCCAGTGAAGTGGCGTCCTCCACAACTAGACTGAAGAACAAAAGGACAACAACTTGTTTGTTCCCCTTCCCCAATTCCCCAATAAAATCTTTTTTTAATGTGCTATATTTGTTAAAAGTTATAAGACAATATTTTTAATAGACTTTACTTTTTATAGAAATTTTAGGTTCACAACAAAAATGAGCGCAAAGAAAGTTCTCATATGCCCTCACACATACACAGTTTTCCTCACTAACAACATCCCACACCACAGTAGTCGATTTGTTACCTGCATTGACATGTCAATATCACTAAAATTATATACATTACATTTCACTCTTGGCGATGTACATTTTAGGAGTTTTGACAAATGTATAATGACATGTATCTACTACTATAGTATCGTGCAGAATAGTTTTACTGCCCTAAAAATCTTCTGTGCTCTGCCTATACACCCTTTCCTCCCAACTCCTGGAAACCACTGATATTATAACTGTTACTATAGTTTCACCTTTTCCAGAATGCTATGTAGTTGAATCATACAGTGTGCAACATTTTCGGATTGGCTTTTTTTTTTCACATAATAATATGCATTTAAATTTCCTCCACATTTTTTTCATGGCTTCATAGCTCATTTCTTTTTAGCACCACGTAATGTTCCATTGTCTGGATGTGACATGGTTTATTTATCCATCCACCTACGGAAGGACATATTGGTTGCTTCCAACTTTGGGCATTTATGAATAAAGCTACTCTAAAAATCTATACGCAGGTTTTTGTATGGAAAGAAAATTTCGACCCATTTAGGTAAATACCAAGCAGCATAATTGCTGGAGCGTATGGTAAGAATAGGTTTAGTTTTGTAAGAAAATGCCAAGCAGTCTTCCAAAGTAGTTGTAATATTTTGCGTTCCCACTGACAACGAGAGTTACTCTTGCTCCACACTCTCACAGTATTTAGTGTTGTGATTTGGATTTTGGCTATTCTTAGAGGTGTGTAGTAGTATTTTGTTGTTGTTTTAACAATAAGCCAAATTCAAAACATTATTAACTAAAATCCATAATTTACATTAGAGTTCACTCTTTGTGTTATATAGTTTTACCTGTTTTGATAAATGCATGTCGTATATTCACCATTACAGTATTATATAAAATAGTTTCACTGTTCTAAAATTCTCTTGTGCTCCATTTATTTATCCCTTCCCCTTAATCCCGTGTATTAGTTTGCTAGGGCTACTATAACAAAATACCATCAAAAGGGTAGTTTAAATAACATAAGTTTATTTTCTCACAATTCTGGCAGCTAGAAATTCAAGATCAAGGTGCCTGTAAGTTTTGGTTTCTTCTGAGGCTTCTTTCCTTGGCTTGCAGATGGCTGCTTTTTCACTGTGTCCTCACATCATTGCTGCTCAGTATATGTATCTATTCCCTAATATTATTATAAAAACACCAATTGTATTGGAATAGGGCCTACCCTAATGACCTCATTTAAATTAGTTACCTCTTCAAAGACCCTATCTCCAAATTCAGTCATATTCTGAGGTACTGAGGGTTAAGGCCTAAAATGATTGTATGATAGCCACCTACATTATAGATAGTAAACTGCTTCACTCAAAGTCTACTAATTTACATGTGAACCTTATCTAAAACATACTTTCAAAAAATATCTAAAAAAACTTTGACTAAATATTTGGGTACCACAGCCTAGACAAGTTTATACATAAAATTAACAATTACATTTCCCCTGGAATCCTTGGCAACCACTAATCTCTATACTATCTCTGTAGCTTTATCCTTTTCAGAATGTCACATATTGGGTCTTAGGAAAAGTCATGACACATGTTTGCGACAGATGGCACTAGTTCATTTTTGGAAGTACTAGAGTCATTCCCATCTATGTTATTGTTATGTCATTTGACAGCTGACTTGTTCTAGCTTCATTCTAAAAAAATTGAGCAATTTGGTTGAGTTTTGGAGATTTTACAACAAGTTGAAGATGGAAGACCAAACTGTGCATTTTTGCCATATTTTACTGTTTTACGTCCATAAGGGGAAGAACGCACATCAAGCTTGTGAAAAGTTGCATAAAGTTTATGGTGACAGTGCTCTACAAGAACGTCAGTGCCAACGGTGGTTCACAAAATTCCGTGCTGGTGATTTTGATCTCAACGTATGTTCCTCGGTCAGGGAGGCCCACTGAGGTTGATGATGACAAAATAAAGGCATTGATCGAGTCAAACCCACATTACATGACACAAGACATTGCAGAAACATTGAACATCCATCATTCAAGTGTTCACAATCTCCTGAAGAAGCTGGGATATGTAAGCAAGCTCGATATTTGGGTTCCGCATGAACTCAAAGAAGTTCATTTGATGGCGCATATAAATATCTGCAATATGCTCATTAAACATTAGGAAAATGATCCTTTTTTGAAGCAACTGATAACTGGTGATGAGAAGTGGATTGCTGACAACAATGTGGTGCACAAACTGTCTTTGTCCCAACATGATGATTCGCCTCAAACGACATCGAAAGTTGACATTCATCAGAGAGAGGTTATGCTCTCTGTGTGGTGGGATTTTAAAGTTGTCATGTTTTTCGAGCTCCTACCAAGGAATCACAAAATCAATTCGAATGTGTACTGTTGGCAATTGGACAGTTTGAACGAATCCATCATCCAGAAACATCCAGAGGTTGCTAATTGTAAAGGAGTTTTGTTCCATGGCGACAACGCAAGACCACACACAAGTTTGATCACCCATCAAAAATTATTAGAGCTTGGATGGGATGTGTTGCCACACCCACCATACTTTCCTGACCTTGTGCCATCAGACTTCCACTTGTTTCGCTCTCGTCAAAACTCCTTGCATGGTATAACACTCAATTCAGATGAGGCTGTAAATCAGCACCTTGTTCAGTTTTTCACAAATAAAGACAGGTCCTTCTATGAAAGAAGAATTATGAAGCTCACTGAAAGATGGCAAAAGGTTATTGAGCAAAACGGGCAATATATCATTGGTTGATCTTTGTTCTTTGTATAAATAAATGATCTTTGAAAAACATAGACAAAATACATCATGACTTTTCCGAAGACCCAATAGTTGAAAACATACCATATATACAGCCTTTTCAGACTGGCCTTTGTTACTTATCAATGAGTTTAATATTCGTCCATGTCTTTTCCTGGCATGATAGCTGCATTCTTGATTTCTTTTTAGTGTGTGTGTGTGTGTTTTATTGTAGTATAAGACACATGAAAACTTTACTGTCAGATTTTCAGTGTATAATACAATATTGCTAACTATATGCACATTATTGTAGAATAGATCTCTATAACTCTTTCAACTTGCATGACAGAAACTCTATATCTGTTGAACAGCAGCTCCCCATTTCCACCTTCACCTAGCCCTTGGTCACCACCATTCTAATTTCTGTTTCTGTGAGTTTTATTACTTTAGATGCTTCATACAGGTGGACTCTTGCAGTATTTGTCTTTTTTTTTAACAGAACACAAAACACCTGTATTACATGGACTAAAGTAGGAGGGAGGATGATTTATGTGCCTTTCCAGGCCTTGATTTTCCTCAGACAAAACTCCAGCTCCTTGCCCTCCAGCACACCACCATCTGCTTGGCCACATTATCCTGGTCTTGAGGCAATGCATGCAAGAAGCTTGCCCTACTGGAACTGCTCCTCTCCAAGACTGCTGATTTTGGCATTCTTTTTCCTTTCATCATATTTCTTCGGAATTTCCTTTTATCATTTTTTGTTTAAAATCTCGTCCTCCTCAGGAGTCAGCTTGGTCCCCTTCTTGCAGCCCAGAGGAAGTGCATAGTGAGACTTGTACCCCTGGCTGTAAGTAGGGTGTGCTGTCAGTGAGCATGATGTAGTTCTTTACTAGGGCAATGGTGCAGACCAGTTCGTTGTTGGATGCATTGTAGACAACATCAATAATCCCTGTTTTGTGCATACAACACTCAGAGCCCCAGAAGAAGCTCCACACATCCAGCCTCAATGCACAGTACTTCTTGTTGCCTCCACATACATGGACTGTGTGCATACAGTGGGGGCCAATCTTAGCATTGACAGCTGGGCATTCCAGCTCATATTTTCACTTCTTCTGGTAAGGCTTTCTCTTGCCCCTGGTCTTGTGGTGCTGGTACCAGTTGTCCCAAGAGATGCCCATGGCTTGGTGTCAGTTGGAAAGAGAGTATTTGTCTTTTTTGATTGGCTTATTTCATCTAACTTAATATCTTCAAGGTTCATCCATGTTGTAGCATATGACAGTATTTCCTTTATTAAATCTAAATGACATTCCATTGTACTCACATGTAAATACTGCATTTTATTTATCCATTCATCCATTGACGGGCACTTAAGCTGTTTCCATATCTAGGATATTGTGATGAATGCTGCAATAAACATGAGTATGCAAATATTTTTGAAACCCTGTTCTCAATTATTTTGGGTACCTACCCAGAAGTGGGATTGCTGGATCATATGGTAGTTCTAATTTTTTTTTAATTTATTGGGATGACATTGGTTAATAAAATTATATAGGTTTCAAGTGCTATTTTTAATTTTTTGAGGAACCACCATACTATTTTCCATAGTGGTATCATTTTGCATGTTCCAATTTCTCCACATCCTTGTCAACACTTTAAAAAAAATGGCCATCTTAATGTGTGTGAGGTGATCTCTCATTGGGATTTTGATTTGCATGTTCCTGATGATTTGTGATGATGAGCATCGTTTCATGTTTGTTGGCCATTGGACATTTGTATATGTTCTTTGGAGAAATGTCAAGTCCTTTGCCCACTTTTTAAATGGGTTACATTTTTATTGCTGTTATTGAGTTGTAGTAGTTCTTTATATATTCTGGATATTAACTCATTATTTGTATATGGTTTGCAATAATTTTCTCCCATTACATAGGTTTCATTTTTCTGTCTGCTGATTGTGTACTTTGATGTACAGAAGTTTTAAAGTTGATGTAGACCCAATTTTCTGCTTCTGCTTTTGTTGCCTGTGCTTTTTATTTCATATCCAAAAAAAATTTCCCATTCCAATGTAATGAAGCTTTGCCTTTATAGTTTCCTGTAAGAGTTTTATAGTTTTCTGTATATGGTGTAAGATAAAGATTGAATTTCGTTCTTTTGTATGTGAATATCTAGTTTTCACAAAACTACTGGTGTGGTAGAAAGAATATCATTCGTTGAAGACTCCATGTCACTTGCGTTTCAGATCACTTGATTATATACTCAAGAATTTATTTCTGGGCTCTCTATTCTGTTTCATTAGTCTATATGATTGTTATTATGCCAATACCATATTGTTTAGATTACTGTAGCTTTGTAATATATTTTGAAATCATGAAGCATGAAGTGTCTTTCTCTCTCAAAATTATTTTGGCTATTCTGTGTTCTTTGAGATTCTACATGAATTTTAGGAGTTTTTTTTTTAATTTCTGCAAAAGAAAAAAGCCAGAGATTTTGATAGAGATAGCATCAAACTTATATATTTCATTGTGTAGTGTGGACATTATAATATTAATTTTTCCTACCCATGAACAAGGAATGTCTTTCCATTTGTATCAAATTTAATCTCTTTCAGCAACGTTCTATTGTTTTCAGTTTATAAGTCTTTCACTTCCTTGGTTAAGTTTACTCTTAAGTATTTTATTCTTTTTGACGCTATTGTAAATGGGTTTATTTTCTTAATTTTGTTTCAGGTTGTTTATTGTTAGTGATACAATTCAACTGATTTTTGGTTGCTGATTTTGTATCCTGCAATTTTTAAAAATTCATTTATTAGTTCTAACAGTTTGGGGAATATTTAAGGCTTTCTATAAGTAAAATCAAGACATCTGAAAACAGAGGTGAATTTGACCTTCCTTTCCAATTTGGATTTTTATTCCTTGCCTAATTGCTCTGGCTAGAACTTCTGGTACTATGGTTAATGGAAACTGCAAGATTGGGCATCCTTGCCTTGTTACAGATCTTGAAGAAAATTCTTTACTGTCAACTATGATTACGTTTGGATTTATCATGCATGACCTTTATTATTTTGAGGTAATATCATTCTATATCTACTTTGTTTTTTTATCATGAAAATATTTTTATTTTTCCAGTTGTGTTTGGTACATCAAGTGAGATAATCATGTGATTTTTTTCATTCCTTTTTTTTTTTGTTATCATGGTGTATTGTATTGATTGCTTTCCATATGATGGTCTATCTTTGCATCCCAGGGAGAAATTCTACTTGGTCATGGCATACAATCCCTTAATATGCCCATGAATTCAGTTTGCTAGTATTTTGTTGAGGAATTTAAAAATCAATATTCATCAGGAATATTAATCTGCAGGGGTTTTTTTCTTGTACTATTTTTCTCTGCTTTTGATAGGGTAATTCCAGCCTTAGTTTACAAGAATTCCCTCTTCTTCGTTTTAAAAAAGAGTTTGAAAAGCATTAGCTTTAATTATCCTTTGTTTACTAGAATTCTACAAAAAAGCCATCTGATCCTAGGTTTTTCTTTGTTGGGAGTTCTTTGATTACCAATTGAACACTTTTTTAAAATTAAAATTTATTAGAGTGACAATGGTTAGTAAAATTACATAGATTTCAAGTGTACAATTCTATAATACATCATCTATATTTCACATTGTATGTGGGATATAAAACTGAAAGCAACAAAGGAACAAGAGAAACAAAGAAACAAAAACTCATAGACACACACAATAGTTTAGTGGTTACCAGTGGGTAAGGGGGGAGGAGGTGGTAGATGAGGTTAAATAGGATCAACTGTATGGTGATAGAAGGAGAACTAATTCAATATTCTTAGTAGTTATAGGTCTGTTGAGATTTTTTATTCCTTCGTGATTCAGTGCTGGTAGGTAGTATGTTTCTAGTAATTGATCCAATTTTTTCTAGGTTATCCAATTTGTTGGTGTGTAATTGTTGATAGTGGTCTTTTATACTTTTAATTTTTTGCTACAACAGTTGTAACGTCTCCTGTTTCATTTCTGATTTGGGTTATTTGAGTCTTCTCTTTTTGCCAGAGTTAGTCTAGCAAAGTGTCATTTTTATTGATCTTTTAAAAAAACAATTTTTTATATTTATTGATTTTTTTCTGATTTTCTATTCTCTATTTCTGGTATTCTTTCTCTAAGCTTTATTATTTCTTTCCTGTGCTATCTTTTGACTTAGTTGTTCTTGTTCTAGTTCATTGAAGTGTAATTAAGGTTGTTGATTTGAGATCCTTCTTCTTTTTTATTTTATTTATTTATTTTTTTTGCGGGCCGGGACAGCCCGCACTGCGTCCCTCCACGAAGCTACCCGGGGGCGACCTCTCCGTGCGCCTGCACCGGGGGCCGCCCACTTCACCTGAGTCCTCTTTGAGCGGAGGTGGCGGGCCGGCACCAGAAACGGCTCCTTCTCTGCCGCTACCTCGATCATTCCCTCCCCTTACTCCATCCCAGTCGAGGGCTACGGGGAGGGTGGGGCGGGGGGGGGGGCTTAACCTCCCCTTCTTAGACCCTGCTCCCTTCGCCCTCTCCCGAGTGCGCGCGCAGCTCTGCTCTTCTCGCCTAGCCTCGCGCCCAAGCGCCCACCCCTGAAGCGCGTCCCACTCGACCGCCAGACCACAAGATGCCCTTGAGGCCGAACTCAAGGAATCAACTGCGCGTGCGCTGACCCCTTACTCCCCTACCACTACCTCACGTCCCGGAATCAAGCATGTGCACTCTGCTACCACCGTGGTCGCGCACACATCCGAGTACAAATCAACTTAATGGCTCCAGGAGTTTTTGTGGGGTTTTTAAAAGATTTTTATTGGGGAATTGGGGGGATGGGAACAGTGCTTGGGAATTGGGGGGAAGGGGAACAGACAAGTTGCTGTCGTTTTGTTCTTCA
>NW_017731656.1:1453130-1488422 GCF_001890085.2 Hipposideros armiger
GGGGCAGAGGGGTGAAACTTAATTAAAAGTAGAGGAAGGGAAGGAGCGGAGCGTACCGACCATCTTGCTATGAGCTGTTCTCAGTGAAATACGATCCCCCCCCCCCCCCCGCCCCCCGGAAAATATTCGCTGCTAAACTGAAAAAAAATCAGCACTTTTAAAACAGCTGATGTTGTCCAACTTCCTCTTCCCCGGAAATGGCCGAGTAGTTCTCTGCTCCTCCGCATTTCCCCAGTCGCGATCACCTGGGGACTCCACGCCCTTCCCTCTGCTTCTACACTCACAGCCCCGACCCCAACGCCTCCGCCCACCACCCGACGCCTGCGCACGAGTTCCTAGCCCACGGACTGCGACCCTATGCTGACCACAGCCATCATCTCGCATTCAGTCCTTCTCGAGCGCAAGCTGCGGCCCCGCGCCTCCTTGTAGAAAAACGAGTGTAGCTGGCCAAGAGGTTTTGGCCTACTTTGGGCCCCTGCCTCGGCCAAAGGGGAGAAAGCTATTTGCCGCCCTGTCCACTGGGTGCTAGGTGGCCTGTTTTCCCTGCCAAGTGCTTGGGGGTGTGGGTCCTGAGGCTGAGAGGAGGGCGGTAGAGGCGAGAGTGGGGTTAATATTAAAATATTAAAATAAGGGTGCGAAGGAGACTAAAAGGAAGAATAGGAATCAGGGAACGAAAAGAGGAAGGAAAAGGCAGTCTGGGAGAGAGAAAAGTTAGGAAAAGAAAGATGTGCTTCCTTAACCCTTCTTTTTTATTGTAGGCATTTACAACTGCAAACTTGACTTAATAATTCTGTTTCTGCATCCCATAAATTTTGGTATGTTGTGTTTTCATTTTCAGATGGCTCAATACATTTTCTAATTTTAATTTTTCCTTCTTTGGCTCATTGGGTTTTCAAGAGTATGTTAATTCCCACATACTGTGATTTTTTCCACTTTTCCTACTGATGTTGATTTTTTGTTTTATTCCATTATGGTCGGACAATATACTTGGTATGATTTCAGTATTCTTAAATTGCTTAAGGCTAATTTTGTGACCTTTCCCAGAAAATGTTTCATGTGCATTTTATAAGAATGTGTATTCAGGTACTATTAGATGAAGTATATCTCTGTTAGCTCTAGTTGGTTTATAGTGATGTTCAAGTCCTCTGTTTCTTATTGATCTGCTGTGTGGTTGTTCTCTCAATTATTTAAAGTGGGGTATTGAATTTTTCTACTATAATTGTGTACCTTTCTATTTTCCCTTTGAATCTGCCAATGTTTGCTTTATATATTTGGGTGCTCTGATGTTACGTACATATTATATTTTTATAATTTTATGTCCTATGGTGAATTGACCCTTTTATCATTGTATAATATCATTGTTTATTTCTTGTGACACCTTTTTGTCTTAAAAAGTAGTATGTCTGAAATAAGTATGACTACTCCTGCTCTCTTTTGGTTATCATTACCATGGACATCTTTTCCCATCATTTCATTTTCAGGCTATGTGTGTCTTTACATCTAAGGTAAGTCTCTTGCAGACTGTATATAGTTGAATCTTGTAAATATTAGGCCCTCTGCAGGAAATACTTTCCAAGATCCCCAATGGATTCATGAAACCTCATATGGTCCAAACCCTATATATACTATATTTTTCCTATACATACATATCTATGGTAAAGTTTAATTTATTAATTAGGCACAGTAAGAGAATAACAATAAGACATTAAGTCATAATAAAAAGGAAGTATCATAACAATATTGTGTAATAAAAGTTATGTGAATGTGGTCTCTTTCTTTCTCTGATGACCCATCTGAATGGAGATGGTTACTAAGTAACTAATAGGTGAGTAGTGTATACACTGTGGATGCAATAGATCAGGAGACGAATCATATACTGGGTGAGACAAAGTGACCCAAGATTGCATTATGCTACTCAGAACAGTGTGAAATTTAAAACTTATGAATTGTTTATTTCTGCAATTTTCCATTTAATATTTTCATGGCTGATGTGGGCAACTGAAACTGTGGAAAGTGAAACTGTGGATAAGTGGAGACTGTGTAGCATATAGGTTTATCTATTCAGCCATTCTATGTCTTTTGAATGGGGAATAATGACTTTACATTTAAAGTAATTACAAATAAGAAAAGACTTATTATTGCTGTTTTGTTAATTTTTACTGTGTATTTCATAGTTATTTGTCTTTCTTTTCCTCTCTTGCTGCCTTCCTTTGTGTTTCATTGATTTTTTTTGTACTGATATGCTTTGATTCCGTTCTCGATTTTGTGTGTGTGTTTGTGTGTTTTGTGTGTAACTTCTATAGGTGTTTTCTTTTTGACTGTCATGGGAATTACATAAAATATAACAATATATTTAGGCTGATAACTACTTAACTTTATTCATATAGAAAAACTCCTCTCTTTTACATCATCTCACCCCATTTCATTTTTTTATATCATAAATTACATCTTCATGTATTGTATATCCAGTCACATGGTTTTATAGTTGTTTTTATATTTTGTGTTTTAAATGCAACACCAAAATTAAAATTGCTTTATGTACAACCATTACAGTACTATGACATTCTGTATTTTCCATACATATTTGTTTTTACTAGCAAGCTTTATTTCATATGTTTTTGTGTTACTTTCTAGCATCCTCTATTTGCAGGGCTAACTTTACTATTTCTTGTAATGCAGGTGATGAACTCCCTCAGCTTTTCTTTACCTCGAAAATTATTTCATCTTTATTTTTGATGGACAATTATGCCACATATAGTATTCTTCGTTAGCTGTTTTTCTTTTTTTTTTTTTTAGTACTTTGAATATACCATCTCAATTCTTTCTGGCCTGTAAGGTTTCTGCTGAGAAATTTGCTTACAAAGTTATGGGAGCTCCCTTGTATGTAACAAATGAGTGTCCTCTTGGATAGCCCTCCAGAAACTTGGAATGCTGACACACACTCCACTCTTCTCCCTCAAATTTAAAACATACCGAAAAGTAGAGAAAGTAATATAATAAAGATTAATATAACTACCTCATATATTTAAACAGATTTTTCAATGTTTTGCTTAATGTTGTCCTTTAAAAGAGTGATAGAGACACATTCAAAACCTCCCACACACACATGCACTCTTCCCACTTCCTTCCACTATAATAAAACCAAGATATTCAAGTTGATATATTACATTCTCAGGTATATTTTGGTATATATGTTCTATACACTATAAATAGCTTGTGGTACTTTTCTGTGTTGAAAAGATTATATAAATCATTTGTATTATATGTATCCTTTTTCATTATCTATCTATGAATTATCTACCTATCAATAATCTATCTATCTATCTATCTATCTATCTATCTATCTATCTATCTATCATCTATCATCTCCAGGGAAAATATTAGATCTCTGATTCAACACTTACTATTTGTATAACTTTGTGTAATTTACTTAAATTATGTGGCCATTCTCCCTTACATAAATGAGTTTAATAATAATGTCAACCTTATAGGGTTTTAAAGGTTAAATAAGTTAATATATGTAAAGTATCTAGAAAAGTATCTGGAAATGGTAGGCAATGAATAAATCCCAATGACTATTTTCACACCACCGGTTCATTTTTCATTCAAAATTTTGTTATTTATCTGCATTGATATATGTAAATATAATTTATTCATTGTGATGATTGTATGATATTCTATTGTTGAAGAATAAATTATTGTTTTCCCATTTTCCCACTGATTGGGAGTTAAGCCATTTCTTCCTTCACATTAATATTATATAAACAGCACAACATGCACACCTTTATACATATCTTCTTGGGTACATTTGCAACAGTTCATAGGCCTTAAGGTTACTCTACCCAGGAAAGCTACATTTTGAATCAAAGGACAGATAAAGAGCTTCCCAAGAGGGTGTAGGTCCTTGGATATAGGTCCTTGCTTTTCATCACTTTTAGTATTTCCTGCCAATCCCTTCTGGCCTGCAAAATTTCTGTTGAGAAATCAGCTGACAGTCTTATGGGATCTCCCTTGTAGGTTACTCACTGCTTTCCTCTTGCTGCTTTTAAGGTTCTTTCTTTGTCTTTAGTATTTGGCATTTTAATTATGATGCGTATTGGTGTGAGTCTCTTTGGGTGGATCTTGTTTGGAACTCTCTGTGATTCTTTTTTACTTTTTTATTTTTTTGTTTTTTTAGATTTTATTGGGGAATTGGGGGAGGGGAACAGTGTTGGGGAATTGGGGAAGGGGACGAGCCAAATTGTTGTTCCTCAATCTTCATCGTGGAGGGTGCCAGTCGCCATCTGGCTTCCTGTCGGCAGCTCATGGTCTCTAAGCTCAAGGTGCTGTGTTCAATCTTAGTTGCGGGTGGATGTAGCCACCATCCCATGAGGGAGTCAAACCAGCAGCCTTGTTGTTAAGAGCGCACACTATCCACTGAGCCATCTGGGCAGCAGCTCAGCTCAAGGTGCCGAGTTGTCTTAGTTGCGAGTGGGCGTAGCCCACCATCAAACAGGCAATCTTGTTGTTACACCAGCTGAGCAGTTCTGCCACCTGTTGGCAGCTCAGCGACAGCTCAGCTTGGGCACAGTGTCACTGGCCCATGTGGGAATCGAACCAGCAGCCTCACGCTCAGAGCTCAGAGCTCTTAAGCCAACTCTTATCCAACTGAGCCACTCAGCCGGCCCCCTCTCTGTGATTCTTGTGCTTGTATGTCTATTTTCTTCTCCAGTTTAGGGAAGTTTTACTTCATTATTTCTTCAAATAGGTTTCCAATTCATTGCTCTCTCTCTTCTTCTTCTAGTACTCCTATGAAGTGAATGTTGGCACACTTGATGTTGTCTCAGTGGTCCTTCAAACTATTCTCATTTTTTGGATTCATATTTGTTTTTGCTTTCCTGATTGGGTGCTTTCTGCTACCTTATCTTGCAAATCATTGATTTGATAGTCTGCTTCATCTAGTCTGTTGGTAATTCCTTCTAATGCATTCATCATTTTAGTTATTGTATTCTTCTTTTCCAACTGGTTCTTTTTTAAGGTTTCTATATCCTTATTTATGCTTGCTGTCTCTTTGTTGAAGTTCTCAACTAGTTCCTTGAACATCCTTATTACCATTGCTTTGAACTCTGTACCTGGTAGGTTGCTTTCCTCAATTTTATTTAGTTCTTTCTCTGGAGCTTTGTTCTGTTCTTTAATTTGAGACATATTTCTTTGTCTCCCCATTTTGGTTGCCACCTTGTGTGGGTTTCTATGTATTAGATAGAGCTGCTATGTCTCCCAGTCTCAGTAGAGTGGCCTTATGTAGTAGGTGTCCTGTGAGGCCAGTGGTGTAGTCTCCTTGGTCACCTGAGCTGGTGTGTCCCTTGTGTGATTTGTGTGTCCTCTCCTGTTGCAATTAAGCCTTGATTGCTGTTTTCACATCAATGGAAGGGATTGACCCTCAGGCTGATTTGTTGTGAAGACGGGTCATGACTACAGTGGAGGAGCTGTTGTGCAAGGGCTGACCCTATGGAGCAGGATTCACATTAGCAGGGCTCTGGTGCCTACCCAGTGTGCCCTTTGAGTATGTCATCCCTGAAGGTAGCCATGTAATGCTCCAGCTTGGTCTGATGCTGGCCACTGGGTGTGTCAGGCCGTAGGCTTCCTGAAGGTGCCCCAGAGAAGGCCAAGTTCAATGGCAGCCTGTGCCTTGCCTGGAGCCACCTGTCATGAGCCACAAAGCAATCGTCATATGGTCACCACCCGTCCTGAGCTTGGAGGTGCCTTGAGAGGCCATACTGTGATCTGAGTCTGGCTGCCATTAGTGTCAGGCTTGCAGCTGCTCAGCAAGAGGTATGGGACATGCTGAAGTCAGGTGCTGCTTGTTTAGATTTTATAAACCTTTGAAAGACTTTAGGAAAGTCTGTAGCATGAGCCAAAACAGGTGGTTTGTACCGAAAAGCCACTGGAAGTAGCTTGGGTGTGCCCAAAAGTTGGGTTGGATGGGGTCTCAGGGAATCACCTGGTCAGAGCAAACAAACCATGTTAGCTAGGTTGACGGAGACTCAGATATGGCAACCACCTGCTTCTAAATGTGATGAGAGGGGAGAGCTCAAAAAAAAAACCCCAAAACAATGGATTCTGTCAGCACTACCCTCTGGGAGAAAGCTTCCCCTCCATCCCTTGCCCTGAAGCCCAACAACTCAGCTCCTTCCTGTATGACATTGTTGCCTTTCAAGCTGCTGCTGCTGCATTGGCGCTCAGAGTTAGTGAGTCCATCAGCAAGTAAGCCCGAGTGCCGGCCCATCAAGGGGAATGCCTGGGACTGCAGCTTCCCTCCATCTCACTGAGCCACAAACTCTTTTGGTTTTCACAGCCAGAAGTTAATTGGCTTCTCTCCCCAGCAGTGGAACCCTGGGCTGGGGAGCTTGGTGTGGGGCTGTGACCCCTCACTCCTCTGGTCAGGGGACCTCCACAGCTGTAATATCCTTCTCAATATATAAAGGTCACACATGAGTATGAGACCATCCCATTCCTTATCTCTGCCCCTCCTATCAATCTAGTGGTGGCTTCTTCTATACATCTTTAGTTTTAGGAGTTTCGTTCAGCTAGATTTCTGGTAATTCTCAATAATGGTTTTTCTGTAGTTTAGTTGTAATTTTAATGTGGTCATGAGAGGAGGCAAGCACAGCATTTTCCTAATTTGTCATATTGACTGGAAATCCTCAGGTGTACAATTTTGTAATACATCATATGTATATTGCATTGTGTGCTCACCACCCAAAGTCTAGTCTTTTTCTATTACCATATATGGCAACTGTGTTCTTAACAATATTTGTGAGTATTAATCAGGTTTTAGAGTTTTTCAGATGAGTACCAGGAAAGAAGGGTCAAGGTAATTAAGACAGATTTGGTTCAAATTATGCACACCCAGGTTGAGAAATCTGTAACCCTTATATCTGTGGTTATTAATACTAGCTGAATATTATAATCACTTGTGGAACTTCAAAATATAGCAAACACCTGTGTCTAAATCTAACCCAGTTAAATCAAATTGCTGAGGGTAGTGTCCTGACATAAGTATAGTAATTTCTAAAAAGTTCCCCCAAATGATTCTAAAGAACAAATAGGATTGGGAATCACTGACCTCCAGCTTCTCTCAAACATTCCTGCTCAAAACATTTAATTGCTATGAAGTGGTCTCCCTAACAAGACATGAGTCCATCTGGCCCCCTAAAAAATATTTACAACATTATTGATTATATTCCCCAGACTGTCTTTTCTATCCCTGAGACCATATTGTAGTTACCAATTTGTATTGTCTCGTCCCTTCCCCTTCTCCTTCATCCCCATATTTCTGAAGCTGATGTTGACTAATACTTTATGTCAACTATAATTATATATACATATAGTCATGGGATGTGGAGTAGAGTGTGGGAGTGGAGTCAATGGAATTGTAATAGATAAGCATGATATCGGGGGTGGAAGGGCAGTGGATGGGGGGACGGGGGTTGTTACTTTGTGAGGGGTGAAAAGGATAACTATTGCATTGTTCTATACATCTGAAACTAATAATAAAATATAAAATAAAATAAAAATAAAAAAGAGATGCAGGAAAAAAAATCAATTGCTCCCCACCACCTTCTGACTTATTTTAAATCTCTCAGTTTAACATTTATGCCTTTCGCATGAGCCAATATGCAGTTAACCCTTGAACAATATGGTCCACTTTCACACAGATTTTTTTTCAATCAGTATATAGCCAGCTCTATGTATCCTTGACCAACTGCTTGTTTTTGTATCGCAGGGGGCTATGGGACTAATCCCCCATGGATACAACTGTAGTTATGTTTTGGGCATGTCAAAAGTTACATGCAGATTTTTGACTGCCTGTGCATCAGCGCCCATCCCCTGCATTTTGCAAGGGCCCACTGTACTTCTTTACATTTCAGCCTATGCCTTCCCTCACCATAGGTGTTCTGCTTTCAATTCAAATTGACTTGGTCACTCTATCCTAAACACACCTTGCGAATCTCTGCCTCAGTAACTTTACCCGTGCTGTTTACTCCTCTATTTGCTGAAACCCTATTCATCCTCCAAAGCCCTTCACATGAAGCCCTACGTACTTTGAACCAGATAGGATCTGTGCTCCTCTGAAGCACCACAGACCTCATTTTCCACACCTGTATGCTCTTACCTTATTCTGCCATTTGTTTATAATCACATATGCCCTTGACTTTGTTTTCCCTTTGCTATAGGACGAAATGTTCTCATTGGGATATTAAAATCTGTGTGTATTTGTGCAGTTTGCAAACACATGTTTAATATTAGAATTTTATATGTAAACATATAAAATACCTGCTCAAACAAATTATGATCTCCTTGAATGTTTATTGGTTGCTGAAGATGAGCATGTTTTTAAGCAAAATAAAAAGAAGACAGGGATGCACTTAATCTCATTGTTATTTTGGGTCTCTCAATCACCCTAGATCAATTCTGGTTTGTGGCTGGCTTCTTCAGTAGGATGTCCCCAGAACAAACCCTTTAACATAGTGCTATAAAGAAAAAAGCAAGAGAAGGACAGCCACACTGAAATGCAAAGTTTGAGAGAAACATTATTTAATTTTTAAGGTCAGAATGGTTAAAGCAAACCTTTTACTTTCCAAAGTAAAGTCATGCTCAGATTGTTGGAGAAGACCAAGTTCTTTCCAGAGGACATTATGCTACAGAAACACAAACTCTGAGTGTTTACTAAAGCTTCATGGCAAACTTGATACAAAATCCTATTAAGTTTATGGGGTCCAGCTTTGATTCCCCAGGAGAATATCCTTCTAGCTTTCCATTTATAAAGAGAAAAATGTTTCAAGGCTCAATAAATTCAGTTCATCAAAGCACAAAAACATCAGTTTCTGATTAATTGTATTTCATAATGGATCTCACAAAGCTATTTCAAGATGAATAACTCACTCTGCTATAATAATTAAATTCTGGTTTTCCCTCTCATAGGGTCAGGAAAACTGATCAAGTAATGGACAATGAAGAAACAATTCAATTACTATTAACAATACACCATCATATTTTTAAATTATCCCTTAATAGTACATTTGCTTTTGTTAGATTTGGTGTTCCATAAGAAATAACTAGTATCAAGTGTGTGAAACTGCTGACTGTATATTGTATAATATTGTAACTATTATGGCATATACCTTTAACTTCATGTTGTTAATTATATACTTTCTAAAACTGTCAGTAGAAATAAAAATAACATCATACAAACATTGATTGCAATTTTAATTATATAAACTAAAAGACTAAGCTAGACCTAAAGAAATATACTTTTCCCAATAGGAGTACTATTTTTCTTACAGGAAGTACCTTTATAATTTTTCTCTTATCACAGTCTAATGAATCTTATTTTATATATGTAACTTGTATTTTTTTAAACTACAGATGCAAAAAAAAAGATATCAAAATTACCATAGACTTATTAGAAATTAGATAATACCTGTAGAGGACTTTGACGTACAAGGTTAATGGCTAATATTGGATCATAACAACTAACACTGGCATCAATGTTTGAAACAGCACTTATGTTGAAACACTATCAAAATTATAGGCTGAAGGAAATGCAGCATATTAAAATAAAATAGAATTTATTTCCTATCTGTTGCAAGGACAAAGAAACAACATGAAGTGACTAAAATAAGGAATCCTGTGCAATTTCATTAACTGAAATAATAGTGTTCATTACTTAAGGTCAGGATTAGTAACCTCATATTTCTAAAATCTTCTGTAGAATCTAATTATCCCCGTTTGAATAGAGACTGACCATGAAAACATAACACTTATGAAATAAGCTATTCAATTTGCAACCCATTTATATTTTATAATTGTAGCTATCATTGAGTTCCTTTCAGTATGTCTCATGAAAATATGTAGTAAAAAACTGGTCAGGAACCCCTTGTGACTTAAAGTAGTTATATCAGTAAGCAATCGTCCTCAGATCAATGTAGATGATAGTCATATGCTTTAAAAATTAGTGCAGTTTTGGGGCGGATGGGTGTCTCAGTTGGTTAGAGTGCATGCTCTGAGCAACAGGGTTGTCAGTTCGATTCCCACATGGGCCAGAGAGCTGCGCCCTCCACAACTAGATTGAAGACACTGACTTGAGGTGAGCTGCTGGTGGGCAGCCAGATGGTTAGAGCACATGCTCTTAACAACAAGGTTGCCAGTTCAATTCCCACATGGAATGATGGGCTGCAGCCCCTGCAACTAGAATGAAAACGGCGACTGGACTTAGAGCTGAGTTGTGCCCTCCACAACTAAGACTGAAGGACAACAACTGGACTTCGAGCTGATGGGTCATGGAAAAAACACATTGTTCCCCCCAAAAAGACATTGTTTGCTAATAAACTTAAAAAAATTAGTACAGTTTTACATAAAGCCCCTTTACTCTGATGCTTTTTCACTCCTAAGGAATTATTTCTTCCTGGAAATAAAATACAAAACTGAAGCATGTGTACATGGTGTTATAAGCTGTGCTTTCTCCATCATTATGGATAATTTCCCCCTCTTTTTCAAATTGAAGAACTCATTCTGTCATTTGGTGTTTGAACAGTTGCCTTATTTTAATCAATGGAGTCCTAAGAACAGGACAAAAACATGCAAGTTTGAGAAATAACCACCATACAATCTGAAGAAATAATCATAATTCCAAAAGTTCAGAGCTGGATGAAATTCTATAAGATAAACAGAGTGATGTTACAAAGATGGTAGGAGACCCCAGCCTCCACCCACTCGATCAACAATTAGAAATATCCATGAAGCAAAACTGCTCTAGAATCCGCTTAAGAAATTAGATCTACTTAAGAAACTTCAGCAATGCAGTGGAAGAAAAAGGTTGAGAATAACTATTTTACATAAAAAAGGGAAGGAAGAACAGCTTCATTTTGCCTCCTCCAAGCATTGCTCAGCACGAAGAGGAAACTCCCAAGCCAGAAAGTGTTCCTCTCACTGAAAGAGGGGAGGAGGGTGAGTGACCATTTCCCAAGTTATTTTGGACACTGCACAAGTCATTTTTACTTCACCCCCACACCCCCCCCCACACACACACACACAGACTGGAGAAGGTGAGACATATAGAGATGGCTAGGAAGGAGAAAAAAAGGCAGGGTCTGTCAGTATCAGTCATGTCCTGGGCGTGATCACAGTTTCTAATCACTTGCTTTGCAGACAACCAGAGCAGCTTTCACCACTGCAGAAACCAATGACCAGCACAGCTGCTGTGGATGCCCTGCAGATTTCATCTGTTTTGACCCACAGGTATTTGCATTTCCTAATGCAAGCCACCCGAGTCCCTCCCCATTCCCTTCCCTGCACCTCTAGTGAAGCCTTGGACGCACACCCACAGCCAGCCCTGTTCTCTACAGGTGAGCAAGTGCCAGACTCCAGCCTAGATCCTCACAGGTGACCCCCACTGCTATGTCTGCTTGCTCCTCCAGCTGTGCACTTGCATGCCACTGGCCTGATTCCCCTCACCAAACCACATTGCCATGTGCACACCCATGGCAAGACCTTTCAGTCAAGAAAGTGTATGCTGATAGCCAAGTCTCCCACTAGTGCTTGTGGGCCTGAATTAGGGCCTATCACTAGCTTACCCCAGTGGGTTTACCTGCAGCTAACCTCCTCCCAGCTTTCCCCCTGCATGCCTCCAACTCGTTCCCCATGACAGTCTCTACTGCCATATACACACCTGTGGGGAGACCTTGCAGCATCAAGAGTGCATGCAAACAACCAGGATCCATGCAGCTGAGTCTGACCCCAGCCCTGATTTGGGTTTCTGGTCTGCACCATTGGACTCACCTAAAGCTAGCCCCTCCAGCTGTTTATCTGTATGCCCCTGGCTCACCTCCCAACACTGGCCTCCACTGCCCATGGTGAAAACCAGCAGCCACAGTAGGGAATGATGACATCTAGGGCCTCCACAACTGCCAGTTCACCCACAGTTGAGCTCAGCCCATTCTGCTGACTCTGGCCCCCACTACTCTGTGTGTGTTTGAAACTTGCACTGCCACTACACAGGCATTTACTACTGGCCCTCACTGCCAAGTATGTGCTTATTACCAGCTCCAGCCACCACTGCCGGATGCTCTGCCCTCTAGCCTCTGGAACTGGAGGTGTACACCTTCATAAACACACATCATCACAAACTTGTATATTTCCCATTTGTCCCTTTAGAAACTCATTTGTCTTCCCATGGTATCCATTTTCTTCCCACTCCCTTTTCCCTATTATTTTAGTTATACAACCTCCTATCTCTAATTATTGATGAGACACTGATTTTGTACTCTCCCACATGCATACAATAAACTGTGTCTTTTCTCATGTTACATTATGTTTTGACACTTTAATATACAGCCCCCACCCCCAGTGGCTGATTATAAGAGGGGAGAAAAAAAGTCTTTCCTACGCAGGAATAAGTTTGGAAATCAAAAAGTTTGAGATCTCCAACTTAATTCTTTATCAGTAGTGTTTTGTCTACCTGGTGGTCCATTGAGATTCCATATAAGTTTTAGGATGACCTTTTCTGCTGCAAAAAAAAAATGTCTTTGGGATTCTGATAGAGATTGCATTGAATCTGTAGATTGCTTTGGGCATTACTGACATTGTAATAATATTACATCTTCCAACCCATGAGCAAGACATATCTTTCCATTTATTAACATCTTTTTAAAATTTCTTTCAGAAACATTTTGTAGTTCTTAGTGTACGATTCTTTCATCTTAGTTAAATTTAATCTGAGGTATTTTATTATTTTTGATGCTATTGTAAATGAAATTGTTTATGTTTTGGATTGTTCATTGTTAGTGTATAGATTTTTACATATGGGTTTTCTATCCTTCAACTATACTGAACTTAATACTTATGCTAGTTTTTTGGGAATCTTTTGAGTTTTCTACATATACGATTATTATACCTGTGAACAGATATAATTTTACTTCTTCCTTCCCAGTTTGGATTCCTTTTATGTGTTTATTCTTATATAATTGCTCTGCCTAGGACTTTCAGTACTATGGTGAATAGATACTCACTTTTTTTTTTTTTTTAGCTGAGCTGTCCTGCCACCTGTTGGCAGCTCAGCAGCTGCTCAGCTCGGGCCGGGAATCTGACAGCTGTTGCTCAGAGCTCAAACTCTTGAGTGAGCTCTTAACCAACTGAGCCACTCGGCTGGCCCTAGATACTCACTTTTAACAAAGGTTTAGAACCAAAAATTTTAAGAGAGTTAAAGAGGAGGAGGACACAACCTTAAAAGGAAAAAAAAACATTGTACATCTTCCCTCTCAAATATAATACTCTTCTCTTACACAAAGTAAATATTCTTTCTATAATTTCATGGTTTTATCTCTTTCTCATACAATTAAACCTAAGAGACTGTAGTTGTAAATAATTAGAAAAATTAAATGAGAAAAAATGTATATTTATTTTATCTTGTATAATAACATTGATTATTTAAAAGTGTATATACTGTACCAAAATATTAAATACAGAATATTAAACTGTGCCCTTGAAATTTTGTTCAGATCTATGAGAAAATGTATGCCTTAATGTGTTGCCTGGCCCTTTGTTATTTTTTTTAGATTTTTATGAAAATATAGCTAACATACGATATTATATTAGTTTCACATGTACAAAATAATTATTCAACATTTATATACATATAGAAGTGATCACCATGATAAGTCCAGCAACCATCTGACACTGTACCATGCTATATTATTGACTATGTTGTATATTACATCCCCATGACTTGTTTTATACCTGGAAATTTTAACCTCTTATTCCCTTTCACCCCCCCCCCCAAACTTTTTAAATTTTTCAATTACATTTGACATTCAATACTATTTTATATTCATTTAAGGTGTGCAGCATAGTGGTTAGGTATTCATATAATTTTAAGTAGTGATCCCCCTGACTAGTCTACTACTCACCTGGCACTATACATAGTTATTACCATATTATTAACTATATTCCCTATGCTTTACTTTACACCTCCATGATACTTTGTAATTACCAGTTTGTACTTCTTAATGCCTTCATCTTTTACACCCTGTCCCCCTAACCACCCTCCCATTTATCACTGCGATAAATCTAGTACGCATCTGAAACCATACACAGTTATTACAATATTATTGACAATATTCCTTATGTTACACCCTACAACCCCTTGATTACTATGTAATAACTACTTTGCACTTCTAAATCCATTTCCCTTTTTCACCCACTCCCATGCCACCCCCTGCCTGGCAACCATCAAAGTGTCCTCTGTATCTATGCGTTTTTTTCTGTTTTGTTTGTTTGTTTATTTATTTTGTTCTTTAGATTTCACTTATAAGAGAAATTACATTGCATCTGTCTTTCTCTGTCTGACATACTCCACTCAGCACAACACCCTCCAGGACCATCCATGCTGCCACAGGTGGCAAGAGCCCATTTCTTCCCATGGCCAAGCAACATTCCATTGTAAAAATGTACCACCTACTCTTTATCCATTCATCCATTGATGAACACCCAGGCTATCACCACGTCTTGGCCATTGTAAACAATGCTTCAATGAACATATGGATGCACATCCCCTTGAAGTAGCATTTTGGGTTTCTTTGGATAAATGCCCTGAAGAAGGATTACTGGATTACTGGGTCCTTCTTTGTCTCTATAGCATTTATTTTAAAGTCTATTTTGTCTGGTATAAGTATTGTGACCTTGAGGATTTTTGTTTTTGTTTTTTTCATTTCCATTTTCATAAAATATAATTTTCACTTTCAGTCTTTGTGTGTCTTTCTATCTCAAGTGAGTTTGTTGTAGGCAGCATATGCAAGGGTCTTCTAATGTTATCCACTCAGCCACCCTATCTTTTGATTGGAGCATTTAATCTATTTACATTGAAAGTCATTTTTGATAATATGCAATTATTGTTATTTTACTGTTTATATTTTGATTTTTTTTTTGTAAAGGTTTTTTTTTTTTTTTTTTTTTAGCTGAGCCATCCTGCTACCTGTTGTTGATTTTTTTTTTAATCTGGAAGAAGTCCTTCTAAGATTCCTTTTAATTTTAGTTTGGTGTTGATGAACTCTTTTATGTTTTTCTTGTCTGGGAAAATGTTTATCTGTCCTTTGATTCTAAATGATAGCCTTAATGAATAGAGTAATCTTGGTGGTAGGTCCTTGCTTTTCATCACTTTGAATATTTCCTGCCATTCTGTTCTGGCCTGTAAAGTTTCTGTTGAGAAATCAGCTCACAGTCTTATGGTATCTCCCTTGTAGGTCACTAACTGCTTTTCTTTTGCTGCTTTTAAGATTCTTTCTTTGTCTTTAACCTTTGGCATTTTAATTATGATGTGTATTGGTGTGAGTTTCTTTCGGTTCATCTTTTTTGGGACTCTCTAGGCTTCCTGGGCTTCTATATCTATTTTCTTCTCTAGTTTAAGAAAGTTTTCCATTATTATTTCTTCAAATAGGTTTCCAACTCCTTGCTATCTCTGTTCTCCTTCTGGTACCCCTATGATGCAAATGTTGGTAAGCTTGGTGTTGTCCCAGAGGCCCCTTAAACTATCCTCATATTTTTTGATTCTTTTTTTCTTTTTGCTGTTCTGATTGGGTGTTTTCTGCTACGTTAGCTTCTAAATCACTAATTTGATCCTCTGCTTCATCTGATCGACTGTCGATTTCCTCTAATGCATTCTTCATTTCAGTTACTGTATTCTTTATTTATGATTGGTTCTTTTTTATGTTTTCTAGCTCCATTTTTATATTTCCTATTTCTTTGTTGAATTTCTCACCTAGTTCCTTAAGCATCCTTATCACCAATGTTTTGAACTCTGCATCTGGTTGATTGCTTGTCTCCATTTTGTTTAGTTCTTTTTCTGGAGATTTGTTGTGTTCTTTTATTTGGGACATTTCTTTGTCTCCCCATTTTGGCTACCTCCCTGTGTTTGTTTCTATGTACTAAGTAAGGTGGCTATGTCTCCCATTCTTATTAGAGTATCCTTATTTAGTAGGTGTGTTGTGGGGCTCAGTGGCACAGTCTTCCTTGTCACCTGAACTGGGTGCTCTGTGTGTCCCTTTTGTGGGTTGTGTGTACCCTCCTGTTGTACTTGAGCCTTGGTTGCTATTTGCATCTCAATAGGAGGGGTTGATTCTTGAGCTGATTGGTTGTGAGGACTGGCAGTGACTATAGTAGAAAAGCTGTTGTCCAGGGGTTGACCGTATGGAGCAGGATTCACTTTAACAGGGCTCTGGTGCCTGCCCAGTGTGCCCTTTGGGTGTGTCATCCCTGAAGAGGGCCAGGTAATGCTCTGGTTAGTTCTGAAGCTGGCCATCAGGTATGCCAGCCCCTAGGCCTCCTAGCAGGGACTTCACTGCAGGCCAAATTCAGCTGCAGCCTGTGCTCTGCCCAGGACCACCTGATGTGAGCCAAAAAGCAATCCACTGATGGCTGCCCCACAATGGGCTTGGGTATGCCTCAAGAGGCAAAGCCATGAACCAAAGCTGGTTGCCTCTAGTGCTAGGCTCAGGGCTGCTCCACAAGAGGCATGGGACACACCAAAGCCAGATGTTGTTTGTTTGGGTTTTGTGAACCTCTGAAAGATATTAGAAAGGTTCACAGCAGTAGCAAGGCAGGCTATTTATATGGAAAAGCCACTGGAAGTGTCTTGGGTAGAACCCAAAGTTTGGTGGGACAAGATCTCAGGAAATCAGCACAAACAAATGGTGTTAGCCAAGTTGATGGAGACTCAGATATGACAGCTGCCTGACTGCATGTGAGGAGAGGGAAGAGCTCAAAAATGAAAAAGTGGTTCCTGTGAGCTTCTCAGTCTGAGAGAAAGCTGCCCCTCCAGCCCTCGCTCTAAAGCCAGACAATTTAGTTCATTCCCATATGTCCCTGGTGACTTTTGAACTGCTGCTCCATCACTGAATCTCAGAGAGAGTTAGTCCATCAGCATGTAAGGCCATGTGTGGGCCCTTTAAGAGAAGCAACTGGGACTGCAGCTACCTTAGTCTCACTCAGCCACAATCTCCACTGGTTTCACAATCAGAAATTGTGGTGACTTCTCTCCCTGGCACTGAAATCCTGGGCTGTGGAGCCTGTTGTGGGTCTGGGACCACTCAATCCTTCAGGATGGACCTCTGCATCTCAGATATCCCACCTGATGTTTAATGGTCACTTGCAGATGTGGGACAAGCCCATTCCGGGTCTCTGCCCCTCTTATCAGTCTTGATGTGGCTTCCTCATCTTCTTAGTTGTAGGGCTTTGATTCATCTAGCCTTCAGGTAATGATCAATTATTGTTGTTCTGTAGTTTAGTTATAATTTTCATGTGGTCCTGAGGGGAGGTAAGCACAGCATTGATCTATACCATCATCTTGGTCAGATCCTTTTCCTGGCCCTTTAATTTGTTTTTTCATTTTCTATTTCTGTAAGCAAAAATTCTCTGGCCAGCCGAGTGGCTCATTGGTTAAGAGTTGACTTGGGGGCTGGCCGAGTGGAGTGTTGGTTAAGAGCTGGCTTGGAATGCCAGCTCTGAGCAGCAGGGCCCCGGTTCAGATCCCACATGAGGGCCAGTGACACTGCCCCCTCTACAGCTAAGATGGTGAACAACAGCTTGACCTGGAGCTGGGCTGCTGTGAGTCCCCGGTGATGGTGTAGGCTGCAGTGAAGCTGCAGTGGGTTGCCATAAGCTACCGTGTGTGGCCGGCAGCCAGGGTGAGCAGCCGGTAGCCGGTGTGAGCTACCGAGAGCCACTGTGAGCGGCCGTCCAGAGGCCAATGACCTATCTGCCTCACCCAGGAAGAGCACAATGATAATACCAACATGGGCCAGTGAAGCAACATCCTCCATAACTAGACTGAAGAACAAAAGGACAGCAATTTGTCTGTTCCCCTCCCTCAATTCCCCAATAAAATCTTTAAAAAAAAAAAAAGAGTTGGCTAGGGAGCCCGAGCTCTAAGCAGCAGGGCCGCTGGTTCAGATTCCACATGGGCCAGTGACACTGTGTCCTCTACAGCTAAGATGGTGAACAACAGCTCGACCTGGAGCTGGGCTGCCATGAGTCATCGATGACAGTGTAGGCTGCAGTGGGGTTGCAGTGGGCTGCTGTGAGCTACCTTGAGTGGCTGGCAGCCAGTTTGAGTGGCAGCAGCTGGCGTGAGCTTCTGTGAGCCACCATGAGTGGCCGTTAAATGGCTGGCGACCAATCTGCCTCACCCGGGAAGAGCTGTTCCTTTCCCCAATTCCCCAATAAAAAAAAGTCTTAAAAAATAATAATGATAATTCTCTCTTCAAACTCTGCTTTTAGTTGCTTCTTCTAAATGGGCTTATCATGTGTAATGGATGTATCATTTATAACATCACTTGATAGCTTGTATATATTTAAAAACCTCAAATATTTGTAACTCCTCTATGGTGAAGATCATAATGTGCCTTATGAAGTAAAATTTAAAAAGAGACACTATCATAATAGCATATTCCCATAAGTACAGCTCTCTTTTTTATGTTTCTTTAAAGTGGAGAACTTTTATACAGGCTATTTTGTGGGGAGTCATGGAAACTGATGGAAACTACCAGTACCCACAAGTTCATTTGAAAAACATACTGCTTAGCAATTTTCTGTCAGAATGTAAAAAGATGACCATATGTATGCCATAGTGTAATAGGATGGCCATATAATGTCTTGCTATAGCCTGCAGCTAAGCACAAAATCTACCAGTACCCTGATCTTAAATTGAGTGCACCAAAGGGAAAAGCCAAACTGGTGGCAGTACCAGCATATTGAGTATAAGATAAGGTTGTTGTTTGCTTCTTGTTCACTAACCTAACTGAATGTGTTCATTCTCTTTAGTGTATATCATTTTATGAAATATTACTTTCAAAACAGATTAATCATTTCCCAAAGCATGTTTCTACCCCTGAAGATAAAAGAAAAGATTTACATAATATGGACATAAACATTTAAACAATAATGTTTATATTTTTGGTATGTTTTAACTGAATTATTTTCTTATTCAGCTGGGGGTGCAAGAACAAATTACTATAGACTGGGTGGATTATACAAGAAACATTTATTTCTCATAATTCTAGAGATGAAGAAGTCAAAGTTCAAGGTCTCAAAAGATTTGTTGTCTGGCGAGAACGCCTTTCCTGGTTTACAGATAGCGTTGCTGTGTATCCTCTCATAGTGGAGAGCAGGTATGTTCTGGTCTCTTCCTCTTCTTATATAACATCACTAATCCCATCACGCATGTTCCACTGTCATGACCTCACCTAAACCTAATTACCTACCAAAGGCCCCACCTCCAAATACCATTACATTGTGGATTATTGCTTCAACATAAATTTTGAGGGGACATAAAGATTCAGTCCACAGCAATGATCAATATTACCAATGCATTAACAAAGATATAAAATAAGATTATCCATTTATAATGAATCACTGTAATCAGATATATAGTAAAGACTGGTAAAATATGAGTGAATGAAGTATTTTAAAAATTGTCCTATACTTAAAATTGGACAGAACAAATTCCTGGGTTTCTTAAGCATTGTCAAGCAAATCTTCTGGGGATTATTTAAGAGGAGTTTTAACTTTGGTTGATTTTTCATTCACTAGAGTATTTCCTATTTTGTAGGTATAGAAGTTATCTTGCAGACAACCGATAGTACTACAGATAATTCTTCTTCTAACTTATGCAAATGGGTATCTTCTGTAAAATTACATTTGTTTGTCACCTGGTAGAAAAATAGTTGCACACATTATATTTTATTGTCCTATAAGATATAACCCATTTTGCATATATTAGCAATTTTATTTCAATATTTCTGCTCAGTCTTTATGTCTCTTTTCTTTAAGTTCTCCTTTCAAATATACAGAGGGTGCCAAAAAAATGCATATACATTTTAAGGAAGGAAAAAACTATTAAAATTGTAATACTCAATATATACCGATAACAAAAGATAAATACAAGTCATGTGTATACATTTTTTGGCACCCCTGGTATTACTGGTTTTCTCATTAACCTAAATGCTAAATAAACTTTTTGACAAATGTTCATTTTATATTTTCACGTCACATATATTTTCAAATGTCTGAAAATTATACTTTAGCAGATACATAAAATATAATATGCACTGAACAAAAAAGGCCTCATTTAGGCACTATTTTGTATAGAACTGCTGCTTATCTGGTTTGACCTTTTCTTCAGTAAGCCATCAGCATAATTGCAAGTTGTGTCTTGCAGTGATGATATCTACTTTAAAATGACTGAAGTTATTCTTTTACTTGTTGTTTATATAAAATCCCAAAAGAATTATAAAACAATGCCTGATCCCATGGTACAGGAACAAAGAAAAGTGTAAAATATATTTATACAATAGTTAGTTATTGATCAAATTGTACTCACAACAAAATTTTTAAAAAATATAAGTTCAGGTCATTTAAGATATGGTTACAAGAAATGGTTTTGTACTGGTCCTCTGTGGATTCTACTTTTATTTTGAGATTATGGCTTTGTGGTGTTTACTTATCATTTTCTCTTTACTAATACATTCCAAGTTCCAAACTCTTTAAATGAACATGACTTTGCATCTGGACTTTTATGTAAATTACAAAGTTTTTTCAATAGCTCTATCTACAATTTCTTCAAGTTCAGAATTTATTACAAAATTGTGACTAACTGTATCTTTACATACCTATGTTATGTTTAAAGAAAAGGAAAAAAAAGTAAGGTAACTAGGTGTTAAATAATTTCTGTCCCCCATAAAATGTGGAAAGATAATTTTTTACAAAGGAGCCAAAAACATACAATGGAGAAAAGTAAGCCTCTTCAATAAATGGTGCTGGAAAAATTGGAAAGCCAATTTTTGAATGAATTACAAAAGAAGGAAACTAGACTGCTATCTGTTACCATGTACAAAAATTAACTCAAAATGGATCAAAAGACCTAAACATAAGACCTTAAACAATAAACTGCGTAGAGGAAAACATACGTACCAAACTTATGGACCTAAAGTTCAAAGAGGATTTTATTAATTTCACCTCAAAGTCAAGGGAAGTAAATGCTAAAATTAATGAATGAGGCTCTATCAAACTAGAAAGCTTCTGCACAGCAAAAGAAACCATTGACAAACTAAAAAGGAAACCAACCAAATGGGAGAAGATTTTTGCAAACACCTTTGATAAGGGGCTAATATCCAAAATCCATGAGGAACTCATACAACTCAACAACAAAAAGGCTAACAATCCAGTTAAAAATTGGGCAGAGGACTGGAATAGACATTTCTCCAAAGAGGACATACAAATGGCCAATAGACATATGAAAACATGCTCAACATCACTAATCATCAGAGAAATGCAAATAAAAACCCCAATGAGATATCACCTCACACTAGTTAGAATGGCTATTATCAACAAGACAAATAATAACTGTTGGAGAGGCTGTGGAGAAAAATGAACCCTGATACACTACTGCTGGAAATGCAGATTGGTGCAGTCACTATGCAAAGCAGTGTGGAAGTTCCTCAAAAAATTAAGAATAGAATTGCCATATGACCCAGCAATCCCTCTCCTGGGTATCTATCCAAAAAATCTGAAAACATTCATCCATAAAGATATATGTGCTTTAATGTTCATTGCAAATTTATTTATGGTGGCCAAGACATGGAAACAACCAAAGTGTCCTTTAATAGATGATTGGATAAAGAAGACATGGTATATATACACAATGGAATACTATTCTGCTATAAGAAAAAATAAAATAGTGCCATTTGGATCAATATGGATGGATTTTGGGATTATTATGCTAAACAAACTAAGTCAGACAGAAAAAGTCGAGAACCATATGACTTCACTATGTGGGATATACAACTGAAAGCAACAAAGGAACAAGAGAAACAAAGAAACAAAAACTCACAAACACAGACAATAATTTAGTGGTTACCAGAGGGTCAGGGGAAGGAAGGGAAGATGGTACAAGAGGGTAAAAGGGGTCAAATATATGGTGATGGAAGAATTGTCTGTGGGTGGTAAACACACAATGTGATACATAGATGATGTATTACTAAATTGTACACTTATAACCTTTGTTATTTTACTAACCAGTGTCACCGCAATAAATTTTAATTTAAACAAAAGGATTTTTGTGCAGGAGGTACTTAGGTAAGTATGAAGCCCTCTGAAAGGAAGAGGACTAAGGAATTTTTTTTAAACTGCATTTAGAGGGCAAGCAAACTGTTTTTATTGATTTATCTGGAATAACTATAGAAGTGCTGGTGGGATTACGAAGAGAACTCGACAAGCCAGTCTTTGGAAATGCTACTGAGTAAGATGTACAGTAATCTAAATGAGGCACATCTGTTACTTTTCAAGATAAAAATGCTATACTAAAAAGAATGCCTGATTTGTTATTCTGGCTTAACCATCCATTAGTGATATGACCTAGGTTAAATTAATTAACTGAATTCTTAGTTTCCTGAATCTTTAAAACTGATTTAATAACCCTTGCCAACTCACAGATTTATTATAAAGTTGCATATATGTGACAACAAATTTGAAACTAATGTTTTTCTGTACAAATGTAAGTACAGTAAATAAATAGGTCAGGTTGAGAAATTACTTTGAATAGCTACAGAAACTGAAATATTATTTCTCCTTTATATTACTAGATTCACTGAAATCAAAATGTTACATTTAACTATTTGCTAGACACTGGGTGAATTTTGTCCTCTAATTTGACCTTAAGATTTCTTTTTCATGCCATGGGGCTTTGCCTGTATCTCTTTTACCCTCTTTAAGGTCTTTGTTGTTAGCAAAGAAAAAAAATATGACAGTGGTTTTAAGACGTCTTCAGAGATGTTTTGCCCATTCTCTATGTTTAGTGAAGGTAATTTCAGTACAGGTTTTTAGACCAGGTCAGGGCTTTTCTTTCTTTTTTTTTTTTTAAGATTTTTTTTTAATTGGGGAATTGGGGGATGGGAACAGCGCTGGGAATTGGGGGAAGGGGAACAGACAAGTTGCTGTCCTTTTGTTCTTCAGTCTAGTTGTGGAGGACGTTGCTTCACTGCCTCAAGTTGGCACCATCATTGTGCTCTTCCTGGGCGAGGCAGATCAGTCGCCGGCTTCTGGACGGCCGCTCACGGCGGCTGCTGGCCGCTCACGCTGGCTGCTGGCTACACACGGTAGCCCATGGCAATCCACTGCCACAGGGGCTGCAGCCCACGCCGTCGCCAGCGACTCACGGCAGCCCAGCTCCAGGTTGAGCTGTTGTTCAGCATCTTAGCTGTAGAGGGCAGTGTCACTGGCCCTCATATGTGGGATCCGAACCGGGGCCCTCTGGCATCCCAAGCGAGTTCTTAACCAACGCGCCACTTGGCCGGCCCCAGGGCTTTTCATCTCTTATTGCCAACTCTCTTTTTTATCTTACTAGTGCTAAAATTAGTTTCGAGGATGAGAAAGGGTAATTATGATCACAGGTGAACCCACCTTGAAAGAGTAAATCTTCCTCTTCCTGAATATTTGTCTTGCAATTATATATAGTCATTTTTGAAGCATTAGGAAGTCATCAAATTAAGTATGACAGACCCTTTGCAAATAGTATTGTCACATTAAGTAAATAATAATACAGGGTACCAGTTAAATTCGAATCTCAGATAAACAATGGATAATATTTTCAGTCTAAGCATATGTAAAGTATTTCATTAAATATATTCATGACTAAAAAGTTATTCATTTATATTATGCTAAGCGAAATAAGTCAGACTAAGAAAGAAAAATACCATATGATCACTTTTATGTGGAATCTAAAGAACAAAATAAATGAACAAACAAAAGAGAAACAGACTCACAGATACAGAGAACAAACTGATGTTTACCATAATAAATGGGAGGTGCATTGAGAGGATGGGTGAGAAATGTAAAGGGATTAAGAAGTACAAATTGGTAGAGAACAGTCACAGGGATGTAAAGTACAATATGGAGAATATTGTCAATAGTATTGTAAAAACTATATATAGTGTCAGATAGGTAGTAGACTTATTGGAGTTATTACTATGTGAGGTATATAAATGTCTAACCACTATGCTGTACACCTGAAACTAATATAAAATAATATTGAATGTCAACTATAAGTTAAAAAATAGTCACAGGGATAGAAGTACAGCATAAGGAATATAGTGAATAATACTGTATAAACATACACAGTGTCAGATGGATAGTGGACTTATTGGGGTTATTACTTAGTGTGATATATAAATGTCTAATCACTATGTTGTTTTGTATTACTGAAACAAAAAAAAATAGTTATTCATTATTTATCTGAAGTACTAATTTAATCGACTCCCTGTATTTCATCTGGTAGCCCTATGTGCAATTGGCCCCCTAACAAATTTTCCAGAAGAGGGCAGTGTTCAAAAACCAGAATCAACCCTCACTGGGTCGAGCATATGTCTGCAAATTTTATTGACCAGTGAGGATATGATTAGAGCAACTAAGCATGCTGAAGAGGTTGTTCCTAATAAGCTGGTGACAGTTGAAAGACGAGTCCACCATTTGGCAAGAGGAGTGGGAGAATGAAAATATTATAAAATACTGGTTTAACTGAGATATAATCCTTCTCTTGACAACAACTGATGATACTAGGTGAAGGAACTAATATTTAATAAAGAGGTATGCCAATTATTTACCGCCTGCTTAGTATAAACCCTAATAAAACCAATGAGAGGAAATGGCAGGAGTGAGAATAAGTTGCTGAAGTGATTGATAGCCAGAAACATTATAGAGAGGGTTAAAGCAATACAGACAAAGCCCTTAGGTGCAGTTTATAGTCTAGGCAGGAATCTTGGGACCAAATTAACAAAAAAAAAAATTCACCTGGGGTGTAGAGACTAGGCAAAGACAGAAATACTTGAAGATAATTTTCTGGAAACTAAACCTAGAAGTTGAAGAACTAGGTTATAAATAAAATTTAAATTCCACAATGCCTAAAAATTGAGTATTCTTGGTAATGGTATTAAGCAAGAAAAATATAAGTGAAGTTTGGCTATATTCTTCAGAGAGAAAAAAGATGTAACGAATGTGTGACTTTATTTTTACTTTTTTTTTTCCCTTTTGTTTTTCCACGGTTTCTTAGAAAATTTTCCTGTGGAAAATAGTGACTTTAGGAATTTCATAAAATCTCCTGTATGGGTAGTTTTTTAAATGTTTTTTTAACAATTCCAGCATAAAAAAAATAATTCTGGGAAGAAAATTATCTTGCCCTACCCTGAATCCATTTCTATATGGCATGATATTGCTATACTAAAATTTCCTAGGCCA
Organism: Hipposideros armiger; assembly: GCF_001890085.2. NCBI lineage: Eukaryota > Metazoa > Chordata > Mammalia > Chiroptera > Hipposideridae > Hipposideros > Hipposideros armiger. The sequence goes on from NW_017731656.1 coordinate 1,478,448, forward strand.
ACATATAATATTCTTACAAATATTTTTAAAAGTTATGGCTATAAGTGGCCTCAGTGGCTGAATAGATGCCTTTTAAGTTTTTGTATATTATTCCTCTAAATGTAGAAAATTAAATATATTTTAAAACTCTAGTTATATAAGTTGAATAATATTAATGAATTAAATTATAAATTTCATAATGATTTAGTTTGTCTAAAGGTTTCCTCAAAATCAGTTCAAACTACTTAGAGTTAAAACAGATTCTTAAATGCAGATGTAAGCCTCTACTGCTTGATTGTGACAGTCTATTGGGTTGTCAGAAAAGTCATGATGTATTTTGTCTACGTTTTTTCAAGGTCATTTATTTATATAAAGAACAAAGATCAATCAATGATATTTTGCCCATTTTGTTCGATAACTTTTGCCATCTTTCAGTGAGCTTCATAATTTCTCCTTCATAGAAGGACCTGTCTTCATTTGCAAAAAACTGAACAAGGTACTGATTTACAGCCTCATCTGAATTGAGCGTTATACCACGCAAGGAGTTTTTAAGTGAGTGAAACAAGTGAAGTCTGATGGTGCCAGGTGAGGTGAGTATGGTGGGTGTGGCTACACATCCCATCCAAGCTCCAATAATTTCTGACAGGTGATCAAACTTGTGTATGGTCTTGTGTTGTCGCGATGGAACACAACTCCTTTACAACTAACAAGCTCTGGGCGTTTCTGGGTGATGGATTCGTTCAAACTGTTTAATTGCCGGCAGTACACATTTGAATGGATTGTTTGGTTCCTTGGTAGGAGCTGGAAAAACATGCTACACCTTTAAATCCCACCACACTGAGAGCATAACCTTCCTCTGATGAATGTCTGCTTTCGATGTGGTTTGAGGCAAATCATCACCTCTGGACCATGACCGTTTGCACACCACATTGTTGTCAGCAACCCACTTCTCATCCCCAGTTATTAGTTGCTTCAAAAAAGGATCATTTTCCTCATGTTTAATGAGCATATTGCAGATGTTTATACGCACCGTCAAATGAACTTCTTTGAGTTCATACGGAACCCAAATATTGAGTTTGCTTACATATCCCAGCTTCTTCCGGTGGTCGTGAATGCTTGAATGATGGATGTTCAATGTTCCTGCAATCTATCATGTCATTTAATGTGGGTTTGACTCAATCAATGCCTTTATTTTGTCATCATCAACCTCAGTGGGCCTCCCTGACCAAGGAACATAGTTGAGATCAAAATCACCAGCACGGAATTTTGTGAACCATCATTGGCACTGACATTCTTATAGAGCAGTAGTTCTCAACCTTTCACAGGGGTCGCCTAAGACCATTGGAAAACACATATTTTTTATGGTCTTAGGAACTGAGACGCTGCTCCTCTATTCATCCCCAGGCTCACAGGCAGATACGCCCACATACGAGTACCCGGCGACCCCTGTGAAAGGGTCGTTCGACCCCCAAAGGGGTGCGACCCACAGGTTGAGAAGCACTGTTATAGAGCATTGTCACTGTAAACTCTATGCAACTTTTCATAAGCTTGACACGCATTCTTCCCTTTATGGAAGTAAAACAGTAAAATATGGCAAAAATGCACAGTTTGGTCTTCCATCTTCAACTTGTTGTAAAATCTCCAAAACTCAACTAAATCACTCAGGGTTTTTTTTTAGAATGAAGCCAGAACTGTCAGCTGTCAAATGACATAGGAATAGCATAGATGGGAATAACTCTAGTACTTTCAAAAATGAACTAGTGCCATCTGTCACAAACATGCGTCATGACTTTTCCAACAACCCAATAGTTGGCAAAGCATTTTCCTGTTCAGTGTTGTCGTTTGTTTAGTTCTCTGTTTAATGACATCTATAAAATATATTTAGGCCATAAGCTATTTTTAATGGATCTATTTTTTTCCCTGAGGCATTATTTCCTATACCATAAGAGACAGAAGTGCCAGCAATTACTAGGTTTTTGGGGGTTTTTGGTGTGTGTGTGTGTGTGTGTGTGTGTGTGTGTTTGGTGTGTGTGTGTTTGATAAAGAGAAGTTTTAGAGAGCAGAATTTAAAACAAACATAGCTGATTTGCAGATACCATAGTGTGAAGAAAATTTTCATCACTAATTTTGACTACATGATGTGAGAAGCCTACCAACAAAGGTGAAATATCTTCCGTTCTATTTTAGTAACACTTGTTAAGCAAGTCTTTCTACTTAGAAAACATGAATTTTTTTTTCATTTCTATAACATATATATTTAGAAATTTTAGGATATTCAGGAAATTGAGAGAGATACCTTATGGTTCCATGTTTTTTAAGACATATTCCCGATATTTTCTGTTAGCATTGGAGTATCAATAGAATGAACTTTCAAGTGAACCCACTTAATTCCAAGTCTGGCTGTTTAACAAAAACATGAATAAAAAGAGGTATTATAATCTCTGGGCCTAAAATATAATTTTCCTCTCCCATGGGCAATGGCACTTAAAATTACAAACATTATAGCATTATCTTTCATTTGTATTAAAAGAGTAAAATTCAACCAGACCCAGGATGGAAGTGTGTGGACAATATGATATCAGAATCTCACAAAACAGGTGAAAAAGAGAGAAGAGTTACATATTTATTTAAAAAGCATACAGAAAATGGTAGAGTATTAAAAATATTATTTGGGAATGACTGACTACCTATTGGCAGAAAATAAAAGTAGACCCTAACCACCCCTCATTTATGCAATAATTGCACCTGAATAAAGGCAATTTTTAAAATCATATAAATATTATAAGGAAACAAAGGATAATATTTGTACATTCTTTAGACTGAGGAGGACTTCTTAAGCAAGACAAGAATCCCAAAAGCCATAAGTAAAAAAAGTTGATATCATAAATATTTCTGTATGGCAAAAGACATCATTGAAGTCAAAAGACAAATGACAGTCTGAGTAATTGATTGCAACACAAAACAAAGTATTTTCATGGTAAATATTTGTTGTAATAAACAAACAAAAGGCATCTATAAAATACTATGAATAAAACAACCAATCTGCTGTAAAATGGGAAACAAATACACCATTCATAGTAGAGGGCATGAAGATAATAAACATTAAGTATTCTAAATGGCTCTAGTAATAAGAGGCAGGAAAATTAAAACAACAATAAATTATTTCTTCCATCAGATTGGTAAAAATGTTAAATGATTGATTAAAAGAGGATAGACTTGAGCAAAATTGCATAGGTTTAAATAATTGCTGTATCATTTGCTGGCTGTATAACCTTAGGCCAGTTTAAAAACTGATCTCTGATTCAGTTTCTTCATCTATAAAAATGCAGATAGTAATGATTCCGATATTACAGAACTATTTTGGTATTGACTATGCCACATTATATATATGTATATATATATATATATATATATATGTATATATATATGATTTCTGTCATAGTATATGTGTTATATAAATGTTAGCTGTTATTATTATTATACTAGTATTGTTCTTATTAATAACAATGTTACTAGGACATACCAGGTCAGACAATTAAGTTCGTGAACTCATCCTAGAAAAAGGGCTACATAACCTCATTGCTGAATATCACTATGGTCACCTTCGAAGTGCTCCCCTTGGAAAGCTATGAACTGATGCCAGCACCTCGTCCACCCTTCAAAGCAATTTTGTAACTCATTTTCTCGAATGGCCATCAGAGCTGTCATCATATTACCCTTGATGTCCTGAATGTCATCAAAATGTCTTCCTTTCGATATTTCCTTTATCTTTGGGTAAAAAAAGAAGTCATTGAGGGGCAGATCAGGTAAGTAGGGAAGGTGTTCCAATACAGTTTTTTGTTTACTGGCTCAAAACTCCCTCACAGACAGTGCTGTGTGAGCTGGTGCATTGTCATGATGCAAGAGCCATGAACTATTGGTGAAAAGTTCAGGTCATCTGACTGTTTCATTCAGCCTTTTCAACTCTTCCAAATAAACTTGGCTAACTGTTTGTCCAGTTGGTACAAATCCATAATGAATAATCCCTCTGATATCAAAAAAGGCTAGCAACATCATTGCAACAAGTTTGTGAACTTAATTTTCAAACCTCTTATATTACTCAACATTTTTGAAATGTAACGCAACAGTATTTTTTTTAGTTGTAAATTCACATTCCCTTTGAGTCCCATATTGGAGAATTTATCTGAAAAAATAAAAGCCATTTTTATGAAAGAGATAAAATATTTATTTTCATGTCTTTTGTTGCAATAAAACTTTAAGTGCCTTTGAGATCCATCAATAGGAAAATGAGGCAATAATATATGGCACAGTGGCAATGAATTATGATCAAGCTACTGAAAAATAACCGGTAAATTTATATTAAATACTTGAAAAAATGTCCACGATGTTTTGTTCAGTGAACAAACTGGTATATAATAACATGTAGCCCAAAACAATACCTAGTGTTTACATGTAAATATATGTGTAAGAAAATTAAAATGTATGAAAGGAAGGGGCATCAAGTCTTGGACAATAGTTATTTTGGGGAATGGGATGATAGGATGAAAGGGAACATGTTGACTTCACTTTAGGCATTGCTGGCCTGTTAGAACTTGAACGTCATCTCTGTGAGGGCAGGGCCTTATATATTTTATTCACTGCTGTACATAAAGTGCCCCAAATAAATATTTTAAATGAATAAAGAATCAGAGTTTAAATTGTCATAAGGGTATAGACACAAGGTCAGACAATTAAGTTTGCGAACTATCCTACAAAAAGTGCTATATACTTATTGCTGAATCTCACTATGTTCATCTTCAAAGTACTCCCCTTGGGAAGCTAGGCACCAACACCAGCACCTAGTCCACCCTTCAAAGCAATTTTGGAACTCTTTTTCTGGAATGGCCATCAGAGTTTTCATCATATTACTCTTGATGTCCTGAATGTCATCAAAATGCCTTCCTTTCAATATTTCCTTTATCTTCGGATAAAGAAAGAAGACATTGGGGGCCAGATCAGGTGAGTAGGGAGGGTGTTTCAATACAATTATTTGTTTACTGGCTAAAAACTCCCTCAGAGACAGTGCCATGTGAGCTGGTGCATTTTTGTGATGCAAGAGCCATGAATTATTGGCAAAAAGTTCAGGCCATCTAACTTTTTCACACAGCCTTTTCAGCTCTTCCAAATAGTAAACTTGGTTAACTGTTTGTCCAGTTGGTACAAATCCATAGTGAATAATCCTTCTGATATCAAAAAGTGGTTAGCAACATCATTGCAACAAGTTCATGAACTTAACTGTCAGACCTCATACGCACATGTTCCCCAATGAATGAGTGAAAGACAACTCTGATAAATTTAGGTATGTGAAGTGCTAAAGGGCTCTATTTCCAAATAGAGGTTTGTATTCAGACCTTATTTCCTGTTTGTCTCTTCATCCCATTCCATTATCACTTTGATATCTATTGTTCTGGCTTCATTGTGGCAACCTGACCTTTGTTAGTGCTGTTGCTTTGAAAATTCAATTTAGTGTTGTTCTCAGACAATTTCACTGCAGCCATTATGTCTACTAAGACATTCAGCTGTAAGGACCTAAGTCTCTTCTTTTACATTCTCGGGGTTAGACTATTTAATGTAACCTATTTTTTTATTCTAAAAATATTTTTAATGTTATTTTGCATAAACGTCTTTCCACTTCCATGGAAAGCAGACAAATATGGTGAAACAAGACCAGGGATCATGCATTCTCTGAATGTAGGATTAAGTCATGATTTTGTCTTCTGAGATATTATGTGACTTTGGGCAAGAGTTGCCTACTTCGGGCACTAACAGAAATAATCCTAACAGCCAGCTGGAGGCAGTAAAGCATAGCTGTAAGTACCATGGACTCAAAATCAGGCTGCTTTGCTTGAAATACTGGCTCTGCCTCTTATACAAAGTGTAACTTTAGAAAACATATTACTTCTTTGTCCTTAACTTTCCTCATCAGTATAATGTAGATGGCATTACTGTCACATAGAGTACCAGGTCTGCTGTGTGCAAAGCCCTTGCTCTTTCTATTACACCATGCTGAGATAATTTATGTGAAAGCTCACTGAGACAGACAAAGTAATATGAATTAAAAACAACTGCAGTATTTTTTAAAAATTGATCAAAACAATGAATAAACATCAATTTATATCACTTCATAAATTATACAAATTTGTAACCACTATCTTGTATTCCTGAGAAAACATAATGTTGAATTTCAAGTGTAATTAAAAAATAAAATAAAGAAAAGAATAAAAATAAAGCAGCATTAAAGAAAAAAACTCATCTTGCCACCTCACTTAGGTAAGCCAGCTATTTTAAGAGATCTTTTTAAAAACTTTTTTAAAAACAAAAAACAAAAGTGAGTATCTGTCAAACCATAGCAGGCAGGAAATGCCAAAGATGCTGACCTTCCCCTGGAAACACGTGACTTCCATTGTTGGCAGTGTAAATCTGGGAACTTTTGTCGGAAGGACATGAGAATATCTTAGTTATCATGAAGCTCCATTAGATTAAGGTTTAAATCATGTGAGACTTTATAGATTACAGTCAGAGTTGCCGAGCTAGTAAATTAAATTAGAGTAAACTTCCTTTTTAAAAATATTTGATCTACCCACCTACTGAAGCCTAGGTTCTAAGAGTGGTCTAAGCTCATATATATATATAATACATATGTGTATATTTCTGTAACTATAGTACATCAAAACCCCTGATTGATTCAGTCAAATAAGAAGAGAAAATGTTAATTTAAAAAAACTAAAACAAACAAAAACTAAAGGAAACTGATTATTGGTGTTGCATCGATAAAACTGGTGAAGTGAATCTTTCTTCAATTTCCTTTTGTTTGTGCTTTGTTTAAGTTCTTAAATTAATATTTTATTTTATTTTTTTAATTAAAGTTTATTGGGGTGACAACTGTTAACAAAGTTACATGGATTTCTTCAGGTGTACACTTCTGTAATACATCATCTATATGTCACATTGTGTGTTCACCACCCAGAGTCAGTTCTCTTTCCATCATCATATATTTGATCTCCTTTTCCCTCATCTACCAGCCCCATCATTTGACTGACTCAATCAGTGATTTTGACTGCTAAGAAATCAAACTCAAGTTGGTGGCTGGCCCCTCTCTGAGGTGATCTCATGTAGAGTTACATAGGTTTCAAGTGTACAATTCTGTAATGCATCATCTGTATATCACATTATGTGTTCACCACCCAGAGTCAGTTCTCCTTCCATCACCATGTATTTGATCCAGTTTACCTTCATCTACCACCCCCTTTCCCTTTTAACCACTGGTAACCACTAAAGTATAATCTATGTCTGTGAGTTTTGTTTCTTTATTTGTTTGTCTTGTTCCTTTGTTGTTTTCAGATTTATATCCCACATATCAGTAAAATCATATGGTTCTTGACTTTTTCTCTGTCTTATTTCTCTTAGCATAATAATCTCAAGATCCACCCATGTTGTCACAAATGGCACTATTTCTTCTTATGGCAAAATAGTATTCCATTGCATTCTCTCAGTTTTAAATATCTATATGCTGATGAGCTCCAAATTTCCTAGGACCAGCCCTCACTTACCTGAGCATGATTTGCATATCCAACTGCTTACTTAACCTATCTAGTTAAATGACTCATAGGCATCTCAAATTTGTCCAAAAAGGTACTTGATTTTTTTCTTATCTCTGCCCTTCTTTCCCATTACAGTAAACCAGAATACCATCCATAGTGTTGATCTAGACCAGCGGTTCTCAACCTGTGGGTCGCGACCCCTTTGGGGGTCGAATGACCCTTTCACAGGGGTCGCCTAAGACCATCGGAAAGCAAAAAGATATTTACATTACAATTCATAACAGTAGCAAAATTACAGTTATAGTGTAGCAACGAAAATAATTTTATGGTTGGGTTCACCACAACATGAGGAACTATATTAAGGGGTCACGGCATTAGGAAGGTTGAGAACCGCTGTTCTAGACAGAAATCTAGAAAGCCTTTGTGATTCCTTTGGTCCCTTCACTCTGTTGCCCATAACTAATTCATCATCAATTCTTGTGGGTTTTACCTCTGAAACATGTAACTTAACTCTGGCCAGTACTTTTCATATCTACTGCCACCAACATATTCCAAGCCACTATCGTCTCTACTTGAACTATCCCACAAGTCTTTTATACAGTCTCCCTGCTTCTATGCTTCCACTCCTGACCATCTTTGATCCATTCTCTAAATAGTAGAGAGGTTTTTTTCTAAATGTAAATCAGACCCAGTTATTTCCTTGCCTAGAAGTGGTTTCCCCATTGCAATTAGAATAAAATCCAAACTTGTCTATGGCTTACAAAACCCTGTTTCCTTTCATATCACCCACCTTTGCTCCCCATGCTCCAGCCTTCTTTTATAGCCTTGAACACATCAGTCTCATTTCTGCTTAGTGCCTTTGACATTGAAGTTTCTTTTTCCTCCTTCTGTCCGTGCTTCCCATGGCCTAACTGGCTCCTTCTCTTCTTTTGTGCCTCAGCTTAAATTTTCCCTATATGAGGCCTCTCCTAACCATCTGATACGAAGTAACCCCTATACATTATTTTCTGTAACAGCATCCTGTATGCTTTCTTCATGGGACTTACTACAAAATCTAATTATATTTTAAATTATTCAGTTATTTACTATTCCTCTTCCCCACTAAAACATAAGCTCACGAGGACAGGGACTATATCTGAATTATTTCCTGATGATTCCTAAGTGCGTAACACACAGTTTGGTATAGGTAGACAACCATTATTTGTTGAGTGACTGTATCATTGTGTTTAATAGCAGGCTTTTTCATTTATCCATTCCATCCCAGAATCCTTGTGAAAGTACACATATTGTTCCAAGGTAACAAAGTATTTTGGAGGCTGAAATGACCAACTATGACTTAGAATTGCATGAATTGCTTAAGATGTATGATTTACCAAAGGCCTAAGGAAAAGCTGTTTTCAGGGATTTTTGTATCAACAGCTACACTAACATCCTTTGAAAATTTATGGGAGTGGATCCTAAGTCTTAAATTTATTTCTCTTCTTATTGGATTATACTTACTGTATATTAGGAGCATGCTTCTCCTCTCCAGAAACCCTAGATCAAATCTTTGTATATCATAGATGCCCAATAATAATAATCAATTGCCACTCCCTGCAATTTGGCATCAATTATAAAAGGAAAAATCGGGGGGAAAAAAGGACTAGGCCGATTAATATTTTAGCATGAACATTAATAACATATGGAACCATTATTCTATTGATAGAAAACCGAAATGAAAGCCTAAAAAAACATATCATCCATGGAGTTTCCTAATTAAAACATTGACAAACTATTTCAGACATTTTTATGGCCTTCATTAAAGAGAAATTCAAAACCAAGATAAAAAGAGACTACAAGTCAAAAACTGTTTTCCATATGCTGTTCATTATGAAATTCATTCTTGTTTTAGTGAGAAGAATAGAAATTCAGCTAATATAAAAGATACTTTGCTACCAAAGCAATTTTGATATGTTCAAATAAAATGGAGTCAGAGGAGATATTTTTGCAAAGAGCTCTATAAACCCCAACCAGCTGTCTGAGTATAGGCTAGGGCAAGGTCTAATAGCCTCCAGAAATCAAGTTAAAGTGAATAAGTATAGCCTGAACAAGTGGGCCTAGTGAGGATGAGAGGGCATAAGGTAGATGTGTAATGAACTGACTCTAAGTTTCAGAGGCTGAGCAATGATTTAAACAATGTTCGTACAAACTTTCTCCAGCAGCTTCCTGTTCTCAACCATTGTCCAGCTAACAGCTAATTACTTTAAAAAATTTTAATACAGGGCCGGCCGAGTGGCGCAATGGTTAAGAACTGGCTTGGGACGCCAGAGGGCCCCGGTTCGGATCCCATATGTGAGGGCCAGTGACACTGCCCTCTACAGCTAAGATGCTGAACAACAGCTCAACCTGGAGCTGGGCGCTGTGAGTCGCCTGCGAC